>NC_088795.1:88945239-89248270 GCF_011386835.1 Chrysemys picta bellii
TACCTGTTTTGAAGTTTTATGGCACTTTAAATTTCAAAAGATATGTATCAAAGGCAACTTTGTATTCCTGTTTTACATTTTAAGGATAAGTTGGCTTTGCCCTATAAATAATTAATATCACAAAGAATTTAAAATATGAAATGACAAATAGCATTTGGCAGTAATAATGTATTGGTCTGGAGCTAAGCATATATTATTTTAACAGCCGAACATTGACAGTCATAGTGGTATAAATTGCAGCCTCTCACCCCCCCCCCCCCCCCGACTTGATTGATTATTATGGAAAGTGAAAGCTCAAACTACATGGTCTCGTCACATAGGTGCTTCTGGTCTGTCAATATGTTTAAAAGATAGGAACTGCCATACTGCCTCAGAATAGCAGTCCACCTAGTCCCATAACCTGTGAAACATCAATTATGGAAATACCAGCCTGATAAGTATCCTTCTAAGCCCTTTTAGTGAATGACTGGCTTGTGCCCTGAAGCATGGGTATTTAATTATATATTTCAGAGTGGTAGCCGTGTTAGTCTGTGTCAGCAAAAAGAACGAGGAGTACTTGTGACACCTTAGAGACTAACAAAATTATTTGGGCTTAAGCTTTCATGGGCTATTGCCCACTTCATCAGATGCATGCAGTGGAAAATACTGTATTTTCCACTGCATGCATCTGATGAAGTGGGCAATAGCCCATGAAAGCTTATGCCCAAATAATTTTGTTAGCCTCTAAGGTGCCACAAGTACTCCTCGTTCTTTTATACACACACACACACACACACACAGAGCTCGTTCCAAACCAACGAGCCATGTTGGGAATTTCCCTTTTGGATCATATCCCAAATGAAATGATTAGAGAACGCAGCGGTGTGAAAGATATTGTCATGGAAAGCAGATCTTATAAGTTACGATGGGCGGGCCACATAGCACAGTTCACGGACAATAGGTGGACCGCAATCATTACTGAGTGGTACCCGCGAGAACAGAAAAGACCTACCTGGTCGGCCTCGAAGAAGATGGGAAGATGACATTATTAAACATTTCAGACGAACATGGAGAAGAAAGGCAAGAATGCGAGAAGAATGGTGGATGCGTTGTGATTGGCACAGTCTTAACGACAGCTGAAGACCCATTGATCCAGGTGATACACACACACACACACACACACACACACACACACACACACACACAGAACATGAAAAAATGGGTGTTGCCATACCAACTCTAACGAGACTAATCAATTAAGGTGGGCTGTTATCAGCAGGAGGAAAAAAAAACATTTGTAGTGATAATCAGGATGGCCCACTTCAAACAGTTGACAAGAAGATGTGAGTAACAGTAGGGGGAAATTAGCATGGTGAAATAGTTTTTACTTTGTGTAATGACCCATCCACTCCCAGTCCTTATTCAAGCCTAATTTAATGGTGTCCAGTTTGCAAATTAATTCCAGTTCTGCAGTTTCTCGTTGGAGTCTGTTTTTGAAGTTTTTTTGTTAAAGAATTGTGACTTTTACGTCTAATTCACTGACCAGAGAGCATGAATGGGAAGACAAGCCTAAGCAGGAGGACAGTGCACCAGTGAGCTTGTCATCGTCCTCTCTGGATGAAATTGTGATACTGGCTTCCCCTCCATGCCTGGGTGACCCTAAGGACTTTCAGAACTTGGTGTACAGTGTGGCAGAGGTCTTGCAAATTCCCCTGGAACAGGGTCCAGGAGGTTCTGCACAGGCTGCTGGACATCTTGCACAGCTTGGGCCTGAGCAGGGTAGTGCTGAAAATTTATGAGGCCATCCCTGAGCTGTCCAAGATGCTCTGGCAGGCATCAGCCACCATAGCACCATTGTTGAAGTTGGCAGGAAAGAGGTATTTTGTTCCACAAAGGAGTCAAAATACTTTTTCTTTCACCTGGTCCCCAGCTGTTAATTATCATCTTATTTTCTATATGCTTACACATTGATTATTTTCTTCATTATCTTTCTGGGTACCATAGTTAAACTGACTGGTCTGTAATTCCCTGTGTTGTCCTTATTCCCCTTTTTTTATAGATAGGTACTATATTTACCCTTTTCCAGTCTTCTGTGATCTCCCCCATTCTCCATAAGTTCTCAAAGATAATTGCTAATGGCTCAGAGATTTCTTCATCCAGTTCCTCATATATTCTAGGATGTATTTCGTCAGAACCTGCCACTTGAAGATATGAAACTTATCTACATAATTCTCATCTTGTTCTTTCCTTTGTCATTTGACCTAGTTTCCACTTCTTGTGGAACTCTTTTTGAGTTTCAGGTCATTGAAGATCTCTTGGGTAACCCAGGGTCGTCTCTTCCCACATTTCCTATCTTTCCTATGCATTGGAACTTTTTGCTATTGTGTCCTTAATAATGTCTCTTTAAAAAATTGCCAACTCTCTTAAACCTATTTCCCCCCTTAGACTTGCTTCCCATGCAGTCTTGCCTACCAGCTCTCTTAGTTTGCTAAGTCTGCCTTCTTGAAGTCCATTGTCTTTATTCTGCTGTTTTCTGTCCAACCATTCCTTATGCATGCATGAATCCCCACTGAAGTTACTGACATGCAAGGGTGAACCGACTGGGTTCTCCTTGCAGGGCTAGCACCTTAGTTTCCTTAATTTCTTCTTGTAAGGGACTTTATCTAATGCCAAGTCCACACTGCCACTTACTGCAGTATAATTTACGTTGCTCAGGGGTGGGAATAAGCTAGCATAGCTACAACCTCTTGTAGAGATGGTTTTATTATGCTGATGGGAGAGCTCTCTCCCATCTGCACAGAGCATCGTCACCAGATGCAATACTGATGCAGCTGTGCTGATGTAGCGCTTCTTGTGTAGACTAGCCCAAAGGCTTTTGAAAGTCCAAATGTCAGATAATTCTCCCATATCTGTGGTTGGCTTGTTTGTTTGGTGATGTATTATATTTAAGTAAGTGTAATACAGGTTCCTATGGCGGGGTCTGAAAGCAGGGTCTTTCCATATTACCATTATAATCCCTTTATTTTCAGGATTTTATTACTTTACTATTATTTCTTTCAGGATGAAATTTTTATGTTCATTGTGCAAAATCATGTTGATTTGATAGATGGAGTGGTTGCATGTTGGACAGCGATCTGCATTTTAAACAGCACTAAATATGATTTTTCACTATAGCTGGAGCCATTACAGTCTATCTATTTTTAAAACATTAGCCACTGTTACACATTATACACACACAATAATCCACTTTTTAAAAAAATTCCTAAATCCTTATTTATAATGGTCCAAATTATTCATCAACTAATATTTATAAATTTTTCTATAGAACTTTTTAATTTTACAAAAAATAAATTAATTCTTAGGGTACATCTACACTGCATTAAAGTATTTGGCTGGCCTCTGTCACCTGACTCCGTCTCATGGGGCTTGGACTGCGGGGCAATAAAATTGCAGTGTAGACATTTGAGCTCAGGCTGGGGCCTGGACTCTGGGCCACTGCAAGATGCTCAAAAAACTATACTGCAATTTTATAGCCCCGTGAGCCCATGTCAGCTGACTCAGAGGCCAGCCAAATACTTTATTGCAGCGAAGGCATACCCTGAAAACTTCTAGGAGAGACTTTTAATTGTTTTTCCTTTTTCTACAGTACTCTGCACCATGAAAAAGAAAAATATAAAGAACAATAACATCAAGAAAATGTTGCTTGGGAAAAAAAAATATTATAAGGTGCTTTGTCCTTAAGTCATGTTGTAAAACCTAGAAGACTGTATGGTCTTGCTTGCAATATCTACACTGTATAGGTTAAAAAAAATGGATACTAGGAAATGCCATTCTGGATCATACCAGTAGTCTATCTAGTCCAAGGGTGGACAAACTATGGACCACAGGCCAGATCTGGCCCATCAGGGCTTTGGATCCGGCCCACGGATTGCCACCCCCCCTTGGTTCCCCAGGCCATGCGGCTCCCAGAAGCGACTGGCACCACATCCCTGTTGCCCTTGCGGCCGGGGGGGGGGGAGCAGAGGGCTCCGCGTGCTGCCCTTGCCTGCAGGCACCGCCCCTCCACAGCTCCCATTGGCTGAGAATGGGGAACCACGACCAATCGGAGCTTCGGGGGAGGTACTTGCAGGGACTGCAGGAACGTGGTGCCGGCAGCTTCTGGGAGCAGCGTGGGGCCAGGGCATGCAGGGAGTTTGCCTTAGCCCTGCTGTGTGCCACCACCACCCCGGAGCCGCTCAAGGTAAGCAGCGCCGAGCCGGAGCCCGCACCCCTCCTACACCCCAGCCCCTTCCCCTGAGCCCGTCCTGCACCCCGCACTTTTCCTGCACCCCAACCCCCTGCCCTGAGCCCCCTCATACACCTCACACCCGTTCTTCCCAGCCCCTTGTCCTGAGCCCCTTCCTGCACACTGCACCCCCTCCGACACCCTGCATAATGTCAGGTAGTCAAACTACGCATTGTCATTTTAAACGTTATTAATTAACTACAAAACGCTCTTAAAATTGGTGCTTCTGGGAATGGTACTGCAAAATTTCCTAAAGCTGCTTGACCTACCATCCTTTGTTAGATCACTCAGAGAAGTACCGTCTTTTTGGTAACGGTGTCTGAAAATATTGATAAAGATAAATAAAATAGGTATGATGTGAAGGTGGAACTTCCTCGAGTTATGTAAACTTGCTCCCTTAGTTCCTTATAACAGGTCAGTGCAAATTTTTGGTACTGTATATTGACAGCCAAGCAGGATGATTACTTAGTACTTAATCACCTCAGCAGTGATTTTTTTGCTGTTTGAATAGATCAACAGGAAAAAGGTGTACTTAGATCCCGGCTCTTTGAGCTCTGGTCAAGTGAAAAATTCTCTAAATTATATAAATAGTAGATCATTGTCATAAATAGATAGTTAAGGGTTAATACCTCTTTTACCTGTAAAGGGTTAAGAAGTTCACTTAGCCTAGCTGACACCTGACCAGAGGAACCAATGGGGGGACAAAATGTTTCAAAAGGAAGGAGGGAAGTTCCCTTTGTCTGGGTCAGTTTCAGTTTTGGGCAGAGTGGAAAAGATCAAGGAATCCGCTCTTATCAGAGTAGTGAGTATTAGAAAAGGAATAAATAGGTTTTGTTTATTTTCTTTTTGCAACTTGTCTTGGCATTAGGGGAATAATCAAATTGGGAATTCTTTTGTGTAACTAAGTTTTGCCCAGGGGCACATCCTCTGTGTTTTGAATCTGTTGTCTGTGAGAGTAGCTGGTATGATAATCTCTCCCAAAGGTTTGTCTTTCACCTTTCTTTTCTTTAATTAAAAGCCTTCTTTTTAAGAACCTGATTGATTTTTCCCTGTTTTTAAGATCCAATGGGATTGGGTCTGGACTCACCAGGAATTGGTGGGGGAAAGGAGAGGGGATGGTTAAATTCTCCTTGTGTTAAGATCCAAGGATTTGGATCGGTGTTCACCAGGAAATTGGTGAAGAAGTCTCTCAAGGCTACCCAGGGAAAGGAGTTAGAAGTTGGGAGTGGTGGCAGCAGGACCAGATCTAAGTTGGTAATTGAGCTTAGGGATTGACATGCAGGTCCCCATATCTGTACTCTAAAGTTCAGAGTGGGGGTGAAACCTATGACAACCATAACTGGTATTTTAAAGTAAGCAGCTGAAAGACAAGTTTATTTCAGGCATTCTGATGTCCTTTCAAACAGTATCTCAGTTAGTGTGCGGTTTGTTCAGCATTTGTATGGCATTTAATCCTACAGTTGAACCAGCTCTTAAATATCCAAAATGTCAATGAACTAGGTAAGCAAGAGTCCCCGCACAGAAATTCTTTAGAGGCACTTTTGACTGCATGCCACATTTCATATTCTATTAGCTAGAGACTGTAATAACAACAGCAGATGACTTCTCAATTTCAGTAGATGAAAGGCAGTGGATCTCTACTGGCAAGAATAAATGTATTTGTCTGATAGAACTAAATGTTTTATACATGCATTTCAGAGAGTGACAAAAATGATGAAATTGACTGTGCAAAAATAATACTGAAAAAAATATTGATTCATGAGTAACTATATATTTTTATTTTAAAACATAATATATTCTTTATATGACCCCAACAAAGTACAAAGGAACAAATGTGCTGAGAGAGAGAATTAATTTAGATAGAATTAAAATGCTGCATCATTTTTTTAACACAGCCTTAAATCCAGTGTTGCTGTGGATCCCCCTGTGTTGTTACATGAGTAAATTCCTTGGAAAACATGGAAATGAAGTGATTGAGCTGGCTACATACTTTTCAGGATTCAGAAATTTGTGCCAGCACATCCTCCATATTAAGAAAGGTCAATAAGTTAAAACAGTGTGCCCAAAGTTTAATACCTAAATCCAAGCACCTTAGCAAATTGACCAATGTTAATTTTCAGAGGTGTTGAACATTAATTGCTCCCACAAAAGTAAATTGCCCCACACCGCCTGTTTAAATGGCTATGTATGGATTAAGGTTGCTAATTTTAGGCACTTAGTTCTAAAAATTTTGACCTGAAGTTGTCTAAGCTCATAGTTGCTGGAAAGAGGGGTGCTGGGGTGGGGTGGCTGCCACAGCCCCTGGCTTGAAGTGGTTTCCAGCATATACTGAGTTTACAGTTTGGTTCAATGGCTCTCAGCACCCCCTCTATACACATTTTTCTAGTGCCCCTGTCTCACTCCCCCACGCCCCCAAAATCCACCACAGCAATGAGTCTCAGAGCTTGGGTTTAGACTTGAGCTCATGGGGCTTGTGTTATGGTGCTAAAAATAACCATGTAGATTTTTTGGGTTGGACTGGAGCTCATGGCTTGAAGCCCACCTATGTCCCAGGGCATTGGAGCCCAAGTTCTAGCCCAAGTCAGAACAGCTATGTGGCTAAATTTATCATCCTAATGCGGGCCCAAATTTCTAGACCCAGGATCTGAGACTTGCTGACACGTTTTTGTTTTTGCAGTGTAGACATACCCTACGAGGCTAGTTTTTAAAGGTGCTTAAGCACCTAAAGTTGCAGACAAGTGCCTAGATGCCTAGTGTGTTAGTCAAAAGCATGTACTTCCCACAAGGAATTTAAATACCTTTAAAAATCATTCCTATATTTATAAACACAGCCCTGACCAAGGTCTCTCTGAAAACATAAGTAATCCTAGAAAATATCATCCAACTGGACCAAATACTGCTTTCATTTGTATCCATTTAACTATGGTTTTATGGATATATATGAAAGCAGAAATTAGCCTTAGGCCTGGTCTACACTAGGCGTTTATGTCGAAGTTAGCGCCGTTAAATCGAATTAACCCTGCACCCGTCCACACTGCGATGCTATTTAGTTCGACATAGAGGTCTCTTTAATTCGACTTCTGTACTCCTCCCCGACGAGGGGAATAGCGCTAAATTCGACATGGCCATGTCGAATTAGGCTAGGTGTGGATGGAAATCGACGCTAATAGCTCCGGGAGCTATCCCACAGTGCACCACTCTGTTGACGCTCTGGACAGCAGTGCGAGCTCGGATGCTCTGACCAGCCACACAGGAAAAGCCCCGGGAAAATTTGAATTTGAATTCCTTTTCCTGTCTGGCCAGTTTGAATCTCATTTCCTGTCTGGACATCGTGGCGAGCACAGCAGCACTGGCAACGATGCAGAGCTCTCCAGCAGTGATGGCCGTGCAGTCTGGGAATAGAAAGAGAGCCCCAGCATGGACTGATCATGAAGTCTTGGATCTCATCGCTGTGTGGGGCGATGAGTCCGTGCTTTCCGAGCTGCGATCCAAAAGAAGGAATGCAAAGATCTACGAGAAGATCTCTAAAGACATGGCAGAGAGAGGATACAGCCGGGATGCAACGCAGTGCCGCGTGAAAATCAAGGAGCTGAGACAAGGCTACCAGAAGACCAAAGAGGCAAACGGACGCTCCGGTTCCCATCCCCAGACATCCCGTTTCTACGAGGCACTGCATTCCATCCTCGGTGCTGCCGCCACCACTACCCCACCAGTGACCGTGGACTCTGAGGATGGGATACTGTCCACGGCCGGTTCCTCGGACATGTTAGGGGACGGGGAAGATGAGGAAGGAGATGAGGAGGGCGAGGCAGTCGGCAGCTCTCACAACGCTGATTTCCCCGACAGCCAGGATCTCTTCATCACCCTTACAGAGATCCCCTACGAAGCGTCCCCAGCCGTTACCCCGGACACAGAATCTGGTGAAGGATCAGCCAGTAAGTGTTGTAAACATCTAAACATTTATTTTTAACAAAACAGGAATATTAACAATTAAAAGAATGGGTTGTTCATGATTAGTGTGCCCTAGGCGCTTAACGGTTTAGTAAGGGGCAGTGCAAGTTTTGAAAACAAATCTAGCAATGTCCGGTTTTCAGTGATTGTCCTGCACAAGCCGCTCTACTGTTTATTCCATGCTACTGCAGCTACAGTAAAATGCGGTCTATGTGTCCGGGGATAGAGCAGTAATCCTCCTGGGACATCTCGATGAAGCTCTCCTGGAGGTAACTTGAAAGCCGTTGCATGAGGTTCTTGGGGAGAGCGGCCTTATTGGGTCCTCCGAAGTACGACACGTTGCCGCGCCACGAGATTATCAAGTACTCGGGGATCATTGCTCTGCACAGCAGGGCGGCATACGGCCCTGGTCTTTGGAGGCTTTCCCGGAGCATTCTCTCTTTGTCGCTCTCGGAGATCCTCATCAGGGTGATGTCGGCCATGGTGACCTGCTTTTAATTAGGTAGGGGAATGTTAGTGTTGGGACTGCTTTCCCGTTCCTTTACAGAACTGTAACCGCTGGTTTGCAGCCACGCGGTGGAGGCGGGAGAGGGGCAGCCGAAAGGGATCGTTCCCGGGGACAGCCGCGAGGGGGTGGGACAGGGGCAGAGTTCCCGCTTGCCGGATTGCTGGCAGCAGGGACTGACATTGATTTAAATGTGAAATGAGGCCAGTGGTAATATAAAAGTTTTAAACTGCCACAAGTGTACGGCTTACCATGTCTGCCTGCAACAGAAATTCCGTTGTGCTGCCTCGCTTCTCAAATGTGCTGTTCAAGACCCCAGGCACTGAATGCGAAGGCCGAGAATTCGACCTTGTGCTGAGTGCGCATGTGAAAGGTGCTGTGCATGGTCTTGTTCACAGAGAAAGACTATGTTCTTTGTTCACAACTACATTTATCTTTCTGAGGAATTCACTCCCTTTTTCGCATTTCCACAGCCCCGTCTGCGACTGTCTCACAACCTAGCCTGGAATCACACTCCCAGAGGCTAGCGCGGATTAGGCGTAGGAAGAAGAGGACACGGGAGGACATGTTCTCTGAGCTTATGGCCTCTTCCCAAGCCCAGGCAGCACAGCAGACCCAGTGGCGGGAGAACTTGACCCGAATGCACCAAGCCAACATGGATCGGGAGGAGAGGTGGCGGCAGGAAGACCAGCAGGCGACTCAAACGCTGCTTGGACTACTGAGGGAGCAAACGGACACGCTCCGGCGCCTTGTGGATGTTCTGCAGGAACGGAGGCAGGAGGACAGAGCCCCGCTGCAGTCCATCTCTAACCGCCCTCCCCCGCCACCAAGTCCCATACCCACCTCACCCAAAGTGCAAAGAAGGAGAGGCGGCAGAGTCCCTGCTAAGTCTCACTCCACCCCTGCAGAGAGCTCTAGTAGCAGAAGGCTCTCATTTCCCAAAATTTGAAAAGTTCTTTCCTTCCCGCCTGACACAAGCCCACGTCCAAGTTTCACCTCCCAATGCCATGTGTAGTTGATAATAAAAAATTCGTTTCTGTTAACTACTGTTTCAATCATGTTCTTTTGGAGGAGGAGGGGAAAGGGGGTTGGTAATTGGACAGGACAGTCTCCTTTGGCAGGGTACATAGTCGGGGGCAGGCACAGCAGCAGGGCACATACACAGTGCAGTGATGCAGTGACTAGTTACCCCGGTTAGTCTGGGAGGTTGTTTTGATGTAATGTTGGGGGGGGGGGTTGCTCTGTGACTTTGTGGCGGGGGAGGGCAGTTACAGATCTTAAGCGCCGGTCCTTAGGCAGGATCACAGAGCCACACAGCATGGGATCTGTAACCGTCCTCCCCCTGCCACAAAGTCAAATAGACCCCCCATACACACAGTCCCGATCAGGAGGGTTGACAGGCTCCGTTGAAACAAGCATCCCACCACAGCGGAGCCTGTCAATCCTTGAGTTTAGAAGCTGCATTCGCGTCACAACACTACACCCGCCCCGCACCACAGTCTGCATCCCAGTTTTAAAAAATTCCCGCGAAAACAGTATTAAAGAAAACGGTGTGCTTTAACAAAGTAGAACTATTTTTATTTCGACACGTGTGTTGGAGGGGGGGTGAAGGGGGTATGTAACTGGATAGGATAGTCAACATTACCTGGGTAAAGAAACGGGGGCAGGTTTAGCTTCTCAGTACACAAACTATAAAGTCACAGGTTACCCTGCTCACTCAGGAACTTTGCTTTCAAAGCCTCCCGGATGCACAGCGCTTCCCGCTGGTCTCTTCTAATCGCCCGGCTGTCTGGCTGTGAGTAATCACCAGCCAGGCTATTTTCCTCAACCTCCCACCCCGCCATAAAGGTCTCCCCCTTGCTCTCACAGAGATTGTGGAGCACACAGCAAGCTGCTATAACAATGGGGATATTGGTTTCGCTGAGATCACAGCGAGTCAGTAAGCTTCTCCATCTCCCCTTGAGACGGCCAAAAGCACACTCCACCACCATTCTGCACTTGCTCAGCCGGTAGTTGAAGAGTTCTTTTTCAGTGTCCAGGGCGCCAGTATAGGGCTTCATGAGCCAGGGCATTAGCGGGTAGGCTGGGTCCCCGAGGATGACTATAGGCATCTCCACATCCCCAACAGTTATTTTGTGGTCCGGGAAGTAAATACCTTGTTGCAGCCGTCTAAACAGACCAGAGTTCCTGAAAACACGAGCGTCATGAACCTTGCCCGGCCATCCCACGTAGATGTTGGTAAAACGTCCCCTGTGGTCCACCAGTGCTTGCAGCACCATGGAAAAGTATCCCTTTCGGTTAATGTACTGGGTGGCCTGGTGGTCCGGTGCCAGGATAGGGATGTGAGTTCCATCTATGGCCCCACCGCAGTTTGGGAATCCCATCGCTGCGAAGCCATCTATGATCGCCTCCACGTTTCCCAGGGTCACTACCTTTGGCAGCAGTACATCAACGATTGCCTTCGCTACTTGCATCACAACAACCCCCACGGTAGATTTGCCCACCCCAAACTGGTTCGCGACTGACCGGTAGCTGTCTGGCGTTGCAAGCTTCCAGAGGGCTATGGCCACTCGCTTCTGTACACTCAGTGCAGCTCGCAACCGGGTGTCACTGCGCTTCAGGGCAGGGGACAGCAACTCACAAAGTTCCAGGAAAGTTCCCTTCCGCATGCGAAAGTTTCGCAGCCACTGGGATTCATCCCAGACCTGCAGCACTATGCGGTCCCACCACTCAGTGCTTGTTTCCCGTGCCCAGAATCGCCGTTCCACGGCATCAACATGACCCATTGCCACTGTGATGTCCTCGGCGCTGGGTCGCCTGCTTTCTGACAGGTCTGTGCTACTCTCAGACTTCAGGACATCACCGCGGTGCCGTAGCCTCCTCGCCTGACTTTTCTGCATCTGCCTCAGGGAAACCTTTATGATAAGCTGCGAGACGTTGAGAGCGGCCACAACTGCAGCGATGGTCGCAGCGGGCTCCATGCTCGGAGTACAGTGGCGTCCGCGCTGTCAATGACTGGAAAAGCGCGCGAACTGTTTTCCCGCCGGCGCTTTCAGGGAGGGAGGGCGGGAGTGATGGACGGATGACGACAGTTTCCCAAAAGCACCCTCGACTCATTTTGTTACCCAGAAGGCATTGCCGGCTACACCCAGAATTCCAATGGGCAGAGGGGACTGCGGGAACTGTGGGATAGCTGACCACAGTGCACCGCTTCGAATGTCGACGCTATCACCGTTAGTGTGGATGCACAAATTCGAATTACTGTCCTTAGTGTGGACACACACGTTCGACTTTGCAATATCGATTACAAAAATTCGATGCAAGTAAAATCGAACTACTCTCGTAGTGTAGACAAGGCCTTAGTCAAGTTAAAAAATCCTGCATAAAAGATGCTCTTTTTGGTTATGGAGACCACAACAGCTTGTAGGCATTTGCAGTTGAATTAGAGCTCATGTGAATTTTCACACTACAGTCATCCCATTTTCTGACCAGATTTAGTGCTGATTTGAAAAAAAAATCAAATTTTGACATTTGGACTAAAAAGTAATCAAAATTTAACTCGGAATGAAAGGGACAAATTAATCACAAATAGTTGATGACAATAGAGAGAGCTTGGCATCCTGCTTAGGCTCTATGAAGAGACTGAATTGGTATTTCAGTTTCTGAGTTGAGCAGAAAGGCAGAGGTTAATCTTAAATGACACAGCTTCTCTTTTTCCTTTGTATAGGATCAAAAGCAGAACAGAACAGGGAAGTGTCCGCGCAGATGATAAAAATTAATGGCTACTTTGGAAAGAAAATAAGGATAGAACTCATTAGAGCTGCTAACGATGCTATGTAGAGATGCTTAACAGAAATATCCCCTCCAGCTCAATAAGAGACGCGGGGGGGGGCAATTCTAAAGGATGGAAAAGTGGGCAGCCCTAGTAGCCTGACACAAGATTAAGCTCTAGCTTAATAAGGGGGACCTGATGGGATGCTAAGCCAGAATGTGGTTTAAAAAAGCCCCGGAGTAAGGTAAAAGTGATTGTATAGGCCCTACAGAAATTTCCATTTAAATGGGTTTTCTGCTGTTTACCTGTTCTATACATTTGAAAGAGAAGGCCCTGATCTAGTCTTCTGTGTTAAAATATAAGTTACAGTGACTCCATCAATTTCCTTCTCTTTATATATATATGACTACTGTTACAAATAGCACCTCAGATGACTATAACTTAGAGAGTAGAGAAATTTTTTTCTGTTTTCAGTCTGCTATATTTGTGTATTTGGCAGCACTTTGTGTACTGTCAATCTCACAGTTTATCTTCTAAAGTCAGTCAGTCAATTTCCTCCTGTCTTGTTTGTGAGGTTTTCAGACACAACAGTGTGAAGAGGGAGAACCTTTTTTTATTAAAAAATGAAAATATTATTGTAAAAACCCAACATTTTGAAGCAGGATCTTTTAGTTGTCCATGTAGTATGTGTGGAGGGAGACATCTCTGATGTTCAGACTACTGTTTTTATTGATTGGGTTCTTTAAACCTATATAACTGAAAGGTGCTTTTTGAACACTATCCGACACATTTCCTGTATTTATTTTTTTCATAATAGGGTTTACTGAAGAATTTTTCTTTTGGGGAAGGTAAACTTAGCTCAATATCATAAGAGTAGTCTTTTATTTGTATTGCAGTAGAACCTATAGGTCAGGGTCCAATTGTGTTAGACGCTGTGCAAACATACAACAGAGACAGACCCTACCCCAAGTAATTTATGATCTAAGTATATATTATATACCTATAGAGCAGGTCTTCCATCAGTTGTATCTGTTCTTATTTCTGATACATGTTGGAAGGATTTAAAACTATACTGTAACATGTACAAATTCAAAATATAATCTTAAAAAAACCTGGAAAATTTAAGACAAGTTTTGCTTTACTAGTTAAAAATGAATTACAAGATGTTATATGTTATGAAGAAGTAATTGCTCTAATTCTGTTGGTCTAACTTATAAATCTCCATGACTGTATTTTAAAGAATCCTACTCATTTTAAAATGTTTTATTTATGAATCAGTTTAAATTTTAATGAACGGTTTTTATACAAGTAAAATGAACTACATTATTCTGGAAGCCTCAAACCATTATGCTTTCCAAAGATATAGCAGAACACATAGCTTTGTCATGTAAAGAGGATAAATAGTAATTTGAAACCTTTAGCTTTGACTTCCAAGTAAAAAGTAAACTTTTTTCCTTACAAGCAAAAGTTAACACTCTTAAAAGAAACCCATCAAAACACCATTTAAAATAAATCACTGTAGATTATTTTTCTCAAACATTTGTATTAAACATTTGTCTATTTTAGTCCATGTAACAACTGAAAAATTGTGGATTTTGTGAAGACTTATTTAAGATACCATATGTTTTAAAGATTTCTAATTGTATAATGGAGGATGTATACAATTATAATTTTTAAATAGAAAACTCATTTTTTGTGTATGTATAATGTAGACAACAGAAATTTCAGAGTTCTTACTCAGGCAGAGTGGTGTGTGTTTTGTTTTTCTTTTTTTTTTTTTGTTCCCATAAAGTTCCATCATGCATATAAGCATTTTAATGTTATCCTTATAGTGGTGTAGGTGGATTACTGCATTCCTAATTATGGATGAGAGATGTGACTCAGGAGAAATTAAGAACCAGTTTGAACTAAAACTCTTTGACGATAACTTCATTTCCAATTCCCAAGTAGTTCTTTATTTCCTATTTCTTGTTGAGTCCAGGGTTTGATTATAGTATTTCCAGTCTGAATTGAAATAAGAAATAACAGTCGCTCAAGATGTTTGGTCTTATGAGATTTTCTTCTCAATTTTGCAACTTGACTCAGAAACAGATATTTGTTAGGGCTTTCCAAATATTGCTAGAATGCTATGAACTTTCTGGTGGTGATCTTGCAAATTCTCCTTTTGGACTGAAACTTCCCATCTCATGTTTTGGAGTAGCTCATAGGTAATTTTCAGTCACTTGTAACTTTTCAAATTTTGAACCATGTTCCTTCAAACACAAAGACAATTATCTTAGTTGCAGACTAAATGCATGGCAAGAGTAAAGTTTAAAAATATAAGTGAGTGTAAGAGTCAGTAGTGTAACACTGTTGCAAAAAACCGAAACATCATTCTTGGATGTATTAGCAAGAGTGTTGTAAGCAAGATGCGAGAAATAATTCTACTCTACTCTGCGCTGAACGGGAGTATAGTGTTCAGTATAGTGGCCTGAATGAGAGTATAGTGTTCAGTTCGGTGTGCCACATTTTGGGAAAGCTGTGTAAAAAATGGAGAAAGTCCAGAGAAAAGCAACAAGAATGATTAAAGGCATAGAAAACATGACCTATGAGGGAAGATTGAAAAAATTGGGTTCGTTTAGTCCAGAGAATAGAAGACTGAGAGGTGACATAATAGTTTTCAAGTACATAAAAAGTAGTTACAAGGAGGAGGGAGAAAAATTTTTCTCCTTGACCTCTGAGTGTAGGACAAGAAGCAATGGGTTTAAATTGCAGCAAGGGAGGTTTAGGTTGGACATTAGGAAAAAACTTCCTAACTGCCAGAGTCATTAAACATTGGAATAAATTGTGGAATCTTCCTCATTGGAGATTTTTAAGAGCAGGTCAGACAAACGTGTCAGGGATGGTCTAGATAATAAGTCTTGCCATGAGTGCAGGGGACTGGATTAGATGACCTCTTGAGGTTCCTTCCAATCCTATGATTCTATGAGTCAGTGGACAGCAAAAATAGTATTTATACTATATTTTGGACATAGAAGCCTGTGCAACTTGTGTGTGTGTGTGCGCACACGCACACACACACACACAGCTCATCTGAATTATTTCAAACTCTGTCCACAGAAAATACCTTTTGAATGAAAGTAAGCATGAGAAATTCCTGCCCAAAGGGAACACTTTTTTAAAAAAATTGAAAGTTAAAGTGAAATGATGAGAGGGTTAGAACGTCTCTTTCAACCTGTGTTTAGGTTGCACAATCTGTAGCATTGTCACTAACTCTGGCAGAAGAACTAGGAGGTCTGCAACCAGGGTCAGATTTAGGGGCAGGTGTTAGCGTGAATAAATACAGATTTACAGATCCCAGTATGCAAATTCATCATCTTTTATGACCAGGATAAATAATGCATGCAAATCATGCATCAAAGTCCTGAAGTGGGCTACAAATATAATAAAAAATAAGGTATTCAAAAGTTTAACAAATGGGATTGGGGGTCAACAAAGACGCTCCTTGCCTGGGGGCGCCATTTGGTTTAGGGCCCTGACTGCACCTTAGGAAGTTAATAGTTATCTCAAAGAGTAAATTTGTTCTTCTTTGAAATCTCATTTACCTGATGAAGGATTGGTGTGGGAATTTTATAGTGTGTGAAGTTTATTATGTAAGAAATTATCTTCAGGCGTGTTCTGACACTAATGTAACTATAGTTTAAAAAAAATCTGTTTTGGGGGAAAAGAAGCTGAAGTCTTGGTATATGCAGTGAATTTTGAGAAAGAGCATGTGAGGACAGTAAAACACCACCAAGCCTACAGCCAGAAATTGTTGTTCTATACCCTCTTTCGGGACAACTGCATCCAAACAGAATTGCCACTCTATCTATAATAGGAGGTAATGAGTAACAAATGAATTTCTATTTGGAAAGGTGACTTTGGTAGGAAAGCAGCTGGGTGTAGAAAGGTAGGAGATACCAGGAGAAGCTTGTTCTTTGCTATCTAGACCAGTGGTTCTCAAACTTGATTGACCACACACCAACTTCTTTGGGTCTGGAGTAGTTTACAGCCCCCACCCCCACCCCACCACCACACAAGTACATATGCCAATAAAAAAAAAAATACACAACTTTGATTAAATATTAAACAGCAAGACATTGATTCAAACAGACCCAATGATCCATTGTAATAAGACCAAGAGCAAAATTGCAATTGTGGTTGATACTTACTATTAAATGTGCACACTGCGTTGTAGCAAATGGAATAATGTACATTAATGGCAATGACATTGTATAATGCCATGCAAGCTTCACAGAAATCTGTCAAAATGCAGAGCACCATCTAGAGGCAAATGCCTAGCATCTGAGGACCTGATATGTCTGGAGGAATCAGTTTTGCTAGTTATTCATTGTTGTGGGTAAAATGTGCAGAGTCAGGTTTTTTTGTTTCCTTTTTGTTCCCTCCGCCTCCAAAGTATCTCACACACCCGCCCCCCTTCCCCCCCCCCCCAATTTGAGAACCTCTGATCTAGACAAATACCAGTTCTTATGAATAGATGGCCTTAAATTGAATCCATCCTGAGCACTGAATGAAGCAGAAGACCTGTGGCAAAAATAGAATGTGATCATATAATTAAAGACTGTATCATAATACATATGCACAGGCATCCTTAATTCTGGCATTTTCTAACTTTTGAGTATTTGTTTTAATTTGCACCCTAAATAACATTCTTTAAGATGAATGTTTGGTGTGTAATTTCCTAGGGGTTTGCTGCTGTTTTATAGTGGTTTTGTTTTTAGGAAAAAGTAAAAACAAATTCTATGTTAGATACAACTGCAACAACACCTAACCATCAGTCCTCATCATCAGGGTTTGAACTCGCAGCATAGACTTTTAGCAGTTGAACTACAGGACTAGCTGTATTAACAGTTAACGGGAGATCTGTTATCCTGGAGGGTGGATGGACCACTGATACCATACACTAGATGTGAAGGATGGGAGAAGCCTGGCCTGACTTTCTCTCCATGCTCCTCTTCTTCCAGAAGATGGGGACTTCTTGCCCTTTGTGGTGACCCCAGAGGCAAAATGAGACATGAGGCCATGTGCCTGGTCTGAGAGAGGGATGTGAGGATGCCTTTCCTCCCCAACCACCACTACAGCTGCTCCAGCAGTTCCCAGGTATTTACAGTGCACTGCAGGTAGTGCATTGGTGGTGCTGATTCTTTGGCAATGGTGTGTGGGCTTGGTTTTTTAGAACGCTTATGTTCAGTTCTTATTTTAAAAAGCTGTCAGTGTTTTCCTGAGAAACTCAAATAGCAGGGAAATGGCAATTTTTAATAGTTTGCAACTCAGCTAGCCTGAATGTGGCAAACAATGCACTGCTCTAGCTCCAGCAGCTTTCTTCCTGCTAAATTTCAAAGACCTCCTCAAACAATTAGTGTCTCAAAAACTATTCTAGAACAATTAAGATTGAGAACAACCTCTTGCTGTTTGCAAAAGCTTCATCACAATACTAACAATGTAAGCTGTTTTTTTTTCTCCAAAGACTGCTTCCACACCAAAAAACAAACTTTGTAAGACTACATATAACAGTGCCACCTGGTGATTCCCACCACAACAATGCAGTAAATGAAATCTGCAAATAAACAGGATTTGCAATGTTCATGTCTACTTATAGGCTATGGTTAGGTATTACCATCATTTTACAGATTGATCTGAGACACAGGCACATAGAAAGCCGAATTTTGGTCTCAGCTGCACAAATATAATACTTGAATAAATCAATGCAGTTATACCAATGTAAATCTGGAGTAACTGAGGACAGAATTTGTCTCAGAAGTTAAATTACTTGCCTGTGCAAGGATAATACGATTTAATGGATTTCACTTGGGTCTGGATCCAGGAAATCTGGATTCCATTCCAAGTTCTGATACACGCTTTTTGTGTGACCTTGGCCATAGCTCACTTCTTCTATGTGTGAATTGAAGGGAAAGTTTACCTACTTCATGATTAAATGTTGTTAATTCTGCATGACTAAAAAAATATTAGTGCTAGTCCTTTTAGAGGATGGCAGTGTAACTTAGGAACCACCTATCTCCCCATCTTAAATTCCCGCTGAGAGATACCATCACCATACATTTTCACACTTGTACATTTTCAACCAGAAGTAGCATTTTAAATGTCTCATGCAAATAATCCATTGCATTTCCTAATGCTTCTTTGTTTGCTACTTGGTGCTTTGTGGAGTTTTTCTAACAAAAATAGCATGAGTATCGTTGCTCTGTTTTTATTTGTGCCACACTGGATGTTTGCAACATACTTCACATAGCAAATAGTGAGACAAACCTCTTCCCAAAAGGGCTTGGTTTACAATCTAGAATTTAGATATATGTGGCATGACAAGTGAGAGAGCAAATGAGGGAAGTAAGGATAGTTTTAGGTAAATAAAACCACATGGTAAGTCAAGGATCATATACACTTCATGATGGTTTATTTTATTTTTTTCTGTATATTTTTTTCTGTATTTTCAAGGATATGTTATGATGAAAAATGTATTACCAACTGACCTCTTAGATTTAAGGCCCTCTGTTTGCAGTTTTACTGTGGTTTGTTTGTTGCAGGGTGGGGGAGTATCAAAAATGTCCTGGGTTTTACAAAAGCTGCTATTTGGTTTTTACTAATAATTTTTTTCACCCCAATATTGGACCACTCAAGTACGTGATTATGTTAAGAAAACCCAATACATTACAGTAGGTAGATGTGTAGATTTTAATAAGTTAGTCTAAGTGTAAATGTGATGCTGTTAAAGTAAGACAGTGTAGTGGGAAACACACCTGTGCATGCATGCACGTGCATACATCCCATTAACTTTCTGTTCTTGAAATAAACTGCAGCATTAAACTGCTTTTACTTTCAATGCACTTACCTTTCTCTGTTTGTTGGTTTCTTTCTGTCTTCTTGTACCCTGATACTGCCCCAGAAAATTGAGGTTATTTTTTCTTTCTTGGAGATTCTCACCCATGTTTAATGTTTTTATAATAAACACTGGTAAATTCCGGGGAAATTTTAAACAAAATTAAAAACTTAAAATGAAGGGCCTTGTTTTGTACTGTAGTAGAAAGGGCCCTTAGAAATTGCTGATGATACAATAAGATATTGTTTCTGTAACTTACTCTTATTTTTACTTTGAGAAGCACAAAAATATGTATTCCTTTTACTCATTTTATTACACACCATTTAAAGTTTTATCATATTAAATGTGAACTAAAGCAACACATTCACCCCCTCCCCACTTATTTCTAGTGAATTGTGATGAGCAAGGACTATCATTAAAAAGCCATTAATTTTGACATATGATGATGCCAGCATACTATTAATCTAATAAAAACAGAATATATGTTTCAAACCTACATGATAAATTTAGCTAGTACAGTAGAACTGTAAAACAGATGTTCCTGCCAGAAATTATTAATTGTTAGAGCTGAAATTCTTAAGACTTACTGTAATATTTAAAAAATAAATTTGTATTTGACACGTACCACATATCTACTGTGGAGATGACTAATGCATTTACAATAATTGTGTGCTAGGTTTCATTATTATAGCTGCTTTTCTGTAATTTCTTAAATACATAAACTGGATTCTAATCTCTGATCTGTAGCCCACATCAATTCTTAACTCAGACGCTGCATGTAAAAGCAAATCAGAACTGCAGTTCAGAAATGCAGCAAGACAGAGTGAACATCTGAGATTATAAAAGACAGGAACAGTTAGGATTATGGGTTTTTTAATGTACAGCAATTTTTTCATAGTAGTGGAAACAATTCCCAGATTGATAATATAATTTGTATAGCTATAGACTCTCTAGAATATATTCTAATCCAATTTTGATTTCTGACAGCAAACTATTTATTGTCTGGTATGATAGTATTTATTACTTTGGCTGGTTTTAATTTGGCTTTGAATGTGATTCAGTTATTTGTATTAATTCATTCTGTAAACTTCCAAAGGCCTTCCTGAAATATACCATGGTTTTGTAAAATAACTGAAATGAAGAGATACATTTGAAACAAGGATATTTCCGTTTTATGTAGTAAGCATTTCAAAGAGAGCCTACAGATATAGTAGAGGATTAGAATCTCATAGTATTGAAGTCCTGTAGTCATATCTGTCAGTTATGGTTTCCAGACTTTTGTAACTAAAAAGACACTGAAACTTCAAAAATGCATTCAGGATGCCATCTTCATTCTCATAATTATATCTTCAGGCACTCTACAATAAACAGTGCAATACAAGGAGTGCTTGGCTAAGATTTCTGTGAGGTTTGGTATTAATTCCATGGTTTTAAAAAAAAAAATCTTACTTTCTAATTATTAATCAAATGATGTATACTGAAGATTTTGATTATAGTGGTTCTAAATATCCACTTGCAAAACAAATTGCAAAATAATATTATTCTGTGGTTGGTTGGTTGGTTGGTTTATCTTTTTGGATACATTTCATGTTTGGGTTGAGATCACCATTTAGAAGTTGTAGGGGTAGAAGGTGGTGACAAACAAAAAGTAGTCTGAAGCTGATGAACAAAAAATTAGGTGATTTAGGATTAGGTGATTGAGGATTCATTATTGAAAACAGAAAGACATTCTCTGTCAAACTACTAGTTGTGGATTTTAATGTTGTGCTCAGGAGACAAGTGCTTTCTTTCTGCATAATTTTGTGTTTTGCAGGGTAGAACTTCTATCTAGTTTCTATTCATTTCTATCAACAATGTTTTAATTATATTTCCTTTCCCCCTTTTTGTAATGATCCTTTGAGGGCTTTCTTTAGGGCTGAGACAGTTTGTGATACACAAAGGAAGGTCGATTTTTAATAAGTATGAGTAATAATGGTTCAAATAAGATGAAGACTGACAACTTTTTCCCCAATGGTTGAACAAATCTAAATCTTTTTTTCAGATTTGAAAAAAGTTAATTTTCACCTGCCTCCTAAACAGCTGTATTCTGTGGACATGTCCATGGCTGCATCAAAAGGTATACATGACCTAGCTTTGGTCAAGTTAGCTTGCTTAAAATAGCAGTGAGATAAATGCAGAAATTTAAGTGTGTATATTTATGTAGTTTATGGGAAAAGGAAGAAATAGATAGTAATCAATTTATAAATTAGAAGTTATAACATGTAGAAAATTGATAAGGGAAGCCATGGATCGGCGAGGACAGAGGGAGATAAAATCCATGGCAGGTAGGCTAATGGCAATAGGAAGGCATTTTTAAATATTAGAAATAAATGAAATCCTAGCAATGGCATAGACCATTGCTAGATGCAGATGGTTAAGCGGTTAATAATGATGCAGAAACGTCTGAAGTGCTGAAAAAAAAATTTCTCATCTGTATTTGGAATGAAGCAGGATGAGATATTTGAATCACATGAGAATGAAAAAGTTCCTTCTGGACCATTAGTAAACAAGGATGTTAAACACATTCTAGAGATAAACATTTTTATAATCACCAGACCCAGGCAACTTGCACCCGAAAGTTCTAAAGAGTTGGCTAAGGAAATCTCTGGCTCACTGATTTTAATTTCTAATAAATCTTGGAGTAGTGAATAATCCCAGAAGATTGATATGCCAGTATTCAAAAATATGAAGCAGGGTGACTGGGTACCTATAGGCTTGTTAGTCTGACACCGGTACTACACAAAGTGATAAAAAGCTAATATGGGATTCAATTCATAAAGAGTCAAAGGATAGAAAATAATTTAATGCCAGTCAACATAGTTTTATAGAAGTAGGTCTTGTTAAACCTAATTTTGTTCTTTCAGATTACAAATTTGGTTGATAAAAGTAACTGTGTAATATAACTTGGTGCTTGTTTACAAGGGGAAGTGAGTGCACAGGAAGTTTGAATTCGAGATAATTAGCAACTCTGCACTAACTCCCCATTTGGACACTCTTACTATGAACTACAAGGGCTCTTGGGTGGTTTCCCTTAGAAAACTTTAAAAAGTATTCATCTAAAGTCATTTGTGGTGTGCAGTAAGGCAGTTCACTCAGGGGGTCAATGTGGGATAGTTACTGCATTGTAAATTCAGGCCCTAGCTTCCTGCACACTCACTTCCCTGCGTAGATAAGCCCTTAAACCTTTGTAAGGCATCTGACTAAGTACTACATGACATTCTGATTAAAAAAAATTAACACTATTGAACAGCAATAAAACACTTGTTAGATTAAGAACTGGCTAATTGGTAGATCTCAAAATATAGGTGTTAATAGGGAATTCTCATCTAAGAGGAGGGTTCCACAGGGATTGGTGGTAGGCCCAATGCTACTAATTGTTTTTGTCAATGATCTGGAAATAAATACAAAATCATTGCTGAAAAAAATTGTGGATGTCACAAAGATTGGTTGAGTGGTAAATATTTATGATGACAGGGCAGTCATACAAAGCAATCTGGCTCTCTTGGTAAGCTGGGCCCGTGCAGACAAAATAAATATTAACAGATCCAGATGGAGAGTTATAATTCTGGAAGAAGGAATGCAGGCAATACCTACAGAATAGGGGACTGTATCCTGGAAAATAGTGACTCAAAGGATTTAGGAGTCATAGTGGACAAACAATTGAACATGAGCTCACAGTGCAATACTGTGACAACCAGGACGGATGTGATCCTTGGATTTATAAATAGGGGAGTAATGAGTCGGAGTAGGATGATCATATGTTTATCTCACAGATGGACAGGTACAGAGGTAAATACTGGAATATTGCATATAATTATGGTGCCCGCAATTAAAATAGGATGATGGAAAAACTAGAAAGGGTGCAGAAAAGAGCCATAAAAATTATTTGAGGGCTAGAGCTCAATCTGTTTAGTTTAGCAAAAAGATTGAAAGATTACATTATTACAGTGTGTAAATACCTTGCCAGGGTGGGAATGCATGGTACTAAAAGCCTCTTTAATCTAATGGAGAAAGGCATAATAAGAACCAGTGGTTGAAAGCTGAAACCAGACAAATTCTAATAAGTCACAATTTTTGAAGAGTGAGGATGATTAACCATGGGAACCAACTATCAAGAGAAATGGTAGAGTCTCCACCTCTTGTTGTTTCCAAATCAAGACTGGATGCCTTTCTGTATATGCTGTAGTCAAACTCAAGTTGTTAAGCTCAATACAGTGGCAACTGGGTGAAATTTAATGGCTTGTGATATACAGAAGGTCAGACAACATGATCTAATGGTCCTATCTGGCATTAAACAGTGTGAATCTATGAAAAGTCACTTAAGGCACTTTTGAAAACAGTGTGCTTTTATACAGCTTGGAATAAGTTTTAAATGTGAATAAATGGAAAGTACCTATATGACTGAATTTTGTTGTAAGAAAACACAAAGAGATAAATTTTGTGATGGCTTACACGTAGACAATTCCAAGGATTGAAAAACACATTGAAATATTTCAAAGTATGGCTCCCATAAAGGACAGATAAGATTTTAGAATTCCTGGCTCCAGTGAAATCCAGGGCAAAACTCCCATTTACTTTCTTAAGAGTGAAATCCTGACTCCAAATTCTGATCCAAAGCCCGTTCAAGTCATTGGGAGCCTTTCAATGGATTTTTAATCCTGCCTATATAATTCAAATTCAAGTGTTTCTCTGTAAAAATCTGCATTTTATGTTCACTTTAAAAATATATATATATACAAGTAATGTGGTGATTAAGAAATCAAATCAAGAAAAAATACTTTTTTACTCATACTAATATCAGTAGTATCCATGTTTCTATTAAAGAGAGAGAAACAACACAGTACAGCAAAAAGATGTTTTATAATGTAAAACATACTTAAACTTTTGGATGCAGTATTTTCTCTTCTCCTGAAGTAATTTGCAATTGGATACAGTTAATTGAAGTGTAAAAACTCACAGATGAAAATATACTAGATAGTGTTCCTTTTTAACATTTAGTGCTTATCTTTCCCTTTGTATAAAAAAAGTCTTGCTGTTAGTTACCAGCTGCCATATGTCTAACTATGACATGATCTTAATACACTTTTATCATCCCAGTATGTGTCCCCCATCTGACATGCTTTTCCACATCAACAGATACCTTAATTTTTAGAGCATACATGCTGCTAGAGTACCAACAACCAGATTTGTACTCTACGGGGCTTGGCTTAAGTTTTCTGCTAAGAAGATGTAATCAAACAGATCTTTCGCTCTGGAATCCAACAAAAGTGCTGACAAAAAGACAGACTGCTAAAATAATCCTGTATTTAACATAATTGTTATCATATGTTTGTTTTTAGAATTACAGAACGTTAGAAATGCACATATCTAAGCATTACATTTACTTAGATTATAAAATTCTGCAGATTCAAAGGACCAGGAATCGAGCATAGTCATACGCTAGAAAAAACATCTTCAGCAGCAGAAGTTCAGGGTAGAAGATGGCCACCCAAATTCTGTCTTCTATAAGTTGTGGAAATATCACAAAGGGTCTGTAAACCAGTATCAGCTAGAATTTAAATACATGTCAACATTGCTTTTTCAGCACATTAGTGCACTCCGCTTTGGGGGGATAGGGTTTCCTGTTTCAAGATACCAGAAAGTATTTGGTCCAAAACACAAAATAAAAAACTCCTAGTCTCAATAAAAGTCTGGATGAATAGAGAGGTATTGCAATGTTTCCTGAAGAGCAACACATTTGGACTCTCCCTGTTAAATCAAGGAGGAGAGTGAATTCCATGGCCCTCATCTGCCACCAGCCTCAAAAAAACAAATCCGGGCAATCCTGACTCAGAAGTTTTATCTGATTTTAGTTGTTATATTATAACACAGAGGGGTAATTTTCTTTTATTTACAGAGGATCAAAAGCTTTGCATGTTAAAACCAACAACTTTAATTGTCCTGGAAACTAATTGGAAGTCCGTACAGTTTATGGAGCACTCTTGTAGTGTGCTCCCTGAAAGAAGCATTGCTATATACACAGGCAGCTGCTTTCTGCACTAATTAAACTCTTGAGTGATCTGCAGGTGTATCCCAGCCCAGTGAGTCTGGAAGTAACAAACAGACAAGTTGCAGACACCACTGATTTGGTCAACTTTATATATACTGTCTACACACATGCATGTTACATATCTAGATTGTCAGGTGCATTTTGAACCTTATATTCATAGAGGAATTTTACAAATGACTGCTTCTTGGATGCCATTTTAGGAACCTTTGCCTCCAACCTTAGATCCAGTTCAATGCTCTCTTTCTGCAGTTTTCACAGATTTACTGTTGTCGTATCTATCAAAGATTTTGATTACAAAATTAACTTGGTCAACTCCTTTTAGGACCTGCTTCAGAAATACTCCACAGCCAAATCATCTAATTTGTATTCAGCCATCGTTTGTGTGACAGCCATGGCATCTGTGATGTACACTATAATTTCTTTGTTGCATACCTTTGTTCATGGATTCTTTCAGATGGAGCTTCTAGCTGGTGCCCGAATTCATCTTAGTCTGTTCTTTTCATTGTCCTGGGAGCACAGAAGAGGGGCACAGGTCCTATTGGGCGACCAAGAAAAGTTGCCATTGAAACATCATCTCTGCATCTTGCTAAGGACAGGGCTCTGTGGAAACAATTTCTGAACTGATAGCTACTGTGTTTGTCCCTCCCTTGCCAGACTTAAATTTGGTGGTGTTGGCCATGTTAGCAAATGTTTCGATGTCAGATTTCTTGAGTGAGCTGAAGAAGCTACATATGCCTTCAAAATCAACTGTTGTCAGAGTAGCAGCCGTGTTAGTCTGTATCCACAAAAAGAACAGGAGTACTTGTGGCACCTTAGAGACTAACAAATTTATTAGAGCATAAGCTTTCGTAGTCCACGAAAGCTTATGCTCTAATAAATTTGTTAGTCTCTAAGGTGCCACAAGTACTCCTGTTCTTTTAGCAGAATCAACTGTGCACCAAAATTTCCTGTTTTCAGTAGCATCTTGTGTACATCTGATATTATATGCAGTCCACTAGATGTGTTGATAAGCACCTCTGAATGTGATTCAGGGTCAAGTGGGTTTGTCATAACGTTTATGAAATGCTTGGTAAAAGCTGTAACATGCTTTTGATCCCTTGCCTCTGCACTGAATAGGAGTGGGGTGATGATGATAAAATCCTCAACTCTCTCTCTCTCTTATAGGTTTTGCATGTTCACTCAGGACATTTTGTGAGGGTCCATCTGACAGGGGCTGACTTCTTCTTGTCAGTCCTACAATCCCACTGCTGCTCATTGAGTCTTAACTATAGAAGCAGGTGAACATGATGCTTTCATATCAGATTGAGTCTGATTTCTTTCCTAGATTCAGTATAGTTCTGACATATGCCAAATTCAACTTGTTTGTGTATTTTGGAAAGCAACCCCTCTGATAGGGTATAGGTGGCACATCATCTAAACTAGAAAGCTTATCCAGTAGCCACCAATACAATTAATCTTTCCTGGCTTCTGCTGCTGGCATGACACTAGGCCTCATATTCTTCATAGAGATGATATTGGGATATGATTATGGCATAACTATGATGTACTTTATGCAAGATGGGTCATGTGAGATATCATTAAAAAGGTTGTGATTTACTGAATGATTATCCTATTTGTATGCATGTATCATTTGGTATCTGAAGTTAGGAATATTGTCTATGCATCAATTACAAATGTGTTTACATCTGGGAATGCCCACCAGGCAGAATGCAATCAGTCTAGATGGCTGTCTGGAAAGTACCATTAGGGAGAACGATAGGACTTAGAAGATGCTAATCTCCCACTGGGGAGCCTTCCTTAGGATGCTACAAATAGCCTCTGGTTCATGGCTGCTATGACACTATGGGATCATGCGACCAAGTCACCTGGTACTGGACTCCTTCATAGAATACCAGTGTTTTTCCATTGAAAGGTGTGGGAACTAAAGAGAGGAGACACAGGTTACCACCATATGCAAAAGCTATTTAAGGAAGGGGAGTGACATAATCTTGGTTCTCCTTCACTGACTTCCCACCCAAAGGAGACGTTTGGAAACACCTGAGAAACAAGGACTGAACTGGGAGAAAAGGGCTGAAGCCAGGCTACAGGGATTTCTTGCCTGTGGAAGGTATACCTGGGGTTTTAAGCTGCAAGTGCAGCTTGCCTTCAAGAATCTCTGCAAATTGCCTAAACCAACAATTAGGGGGCAAATTGGCTACTCATATTCAATTTCTTTAGTATATTAAGCTTAGACTGTGTTTTTGTTTATTTGCTCAGTGATCTGCTTTGATTTGTTTGCTATCATTTATATTCACTTAAAATCTATCTTTTGTAGTTAATAACGTTATTTTTGTTTTCTCTGAAAAAAACAATGTGTGGCAATCCTAACTGGGGGCAGAAAGCTGTTGCATATCTTCCTCCACATTGAGAGAGGGAGTGAATGTCATGAGATTACGCTGTACAGTTCCCTGTGCAGCACAAGATGGTATAATTTTGGGTTTACCCTTCCAAGGGGTGTGTGCACTTCAGAAACTGGGCAGTTTCTTAGATGAGCCTTCCCATGCAGAGCTGATCTCAGTATCTGTATGGAGCTGCAGCTGGGTGTGTCCCTACCTGTATGTGTGCTGGAAGGAGCTTGAGAGCCTGTCACAGCAGTACAGTATAAAGGGAGCCCAGGCTGGTGGGTCAGGCGGGCTCAGTGGTACCCCAGTTCCAAGTGGCACCCTGGAAGGAGTCCATCACACCACCAGTACAATTAATCTCTCCTGGCTTCTGCCGCCAGCATCACAGAATTATGTCCAGCACTGCATTCTTTTGATTTTGAAAAATAACATTTTTCAGTTTTTGTGAAGAGTCTTTTTCTCTTTGTTCTTTTCTCTTTAAGAGGCTTGTATCCTCCATGTCTTCATATATGTAACTTCCTGTGGAGGTAAAATTCCCGAAGTATATTGTTAGGATTACCACCACTACTTCCACCATTTTCATTTTGTACAGACATACAGATTTGTGTGAAATTAGATCCATATGTTAATATCAAATTGCCATTTTTGTTTAGTGAGCACTTTGATTAAAGCTGTATATTGTCTAACACTAATTCTGACATAAGTGTCACTGAATTAAAAAGCTAATTTCTAGAATAGTTCAAAGGCTACTACTGCATGCATAGGTAATTACAAATTAAAACCTTCCACCAGACAAACTAGATGCTACACTGTATGTACAAAAGCATGCAAATGGAAAAGCATTACATTAGGATTTCACATATATTTATATCAACCCTCACATTATAAGCACTCAGTCATCTGCTATTGATGCATAACCTTCAGTGAGAGACTAATCTGGTCAGCAAATTTCCATAAAAAATATTGAAAACTATTATCACTTGTGAGATACTTTAACAATTAAGAATGTGATGTTAAAACATTTAATTTTACTGTATTGCAAAATGTTGATTTTTCCCACATGCTAAACAGTTTAATCATTTCTTTAAAATACAAAAAAAAAATTGCACATACAATTTTTTTTTTTTCATACGTAGTTGTTTTATAGCTTTGACCAAAAACCACAACCTTAAGAGTGTGGAAATCAGCTTAAATAGGAAAAACTATAGTCATAATCATGTTGCAGCATTTCTGGAACTGTGCAAAAAATATTTGCATTTTGGGTACCCTCTTGCCTACACACTTCTAGCACCACTTTCCAGCTCCACGTCATCCCTACTCTAAATGTACATAAAATAAGTTTTCAAATGAGAAATGATGTGGGTGTTTATAAGATGGATACATTAAACTCCAAAAAGATGGCCCTTTTGGGGGGGGAACTGCTGTACACCCATACATGTATAGGTATGGATGACGGAGAGAAGATCTGCCACAGGGGAAAATGGTGGCCAGGTCTACATGAAAAGTAGCATTCTTGGCCAAGAATGCTTATCAAGACTTCCAAAAACAGGGCATGGTCCAGCAAGACCCCCAATGGTAATAGAGCATTGGAAAATTCCTCTGCCAAGAGGAGAGAAATTGATTTTGGTTGTTTACCTGTCCATACAGCATCAAGTGTGTTTTATATAGACTGATCATAAGAAAGGTAACCTGACTCTTGGATAGTAGAAAAGCTGACAATCTGCATCGTCTGGGTCAGAGCTGGGCGACATTGGCATATTGATGGCCGTAAACATAGCCTCCACTTCTTGCTGAGGTGGAGTAATTATGCCAACGGGAGAGTGCTCTCCCATTGGCATAGCGCATCTTCACCAGATGTGCTATAGTGGCACAGCTGTGCCGATATAGCGCTGTACTATAGATTTCTTCAGTGTTTTGCTAGGAGGTAGCAAAACAGCACAAGTCGTACTTATTTTAACCGGGTACCAATCTGGCATTTAATGGCAGCCTGCCTTTTTAGATATCTGTATCTTCAATAAGTTTTAATAGCAGATCTTCCAAATATTAATAGTTTTATTTTCTCTGTGCTTTGTGATATTGTTTTGAGAATCTTTGGGAAGATTGCATAAACTCCGATGTTCTGAGGGACTAATAATAATTGAACATTTTACATTCTCATTACAGAAATACAAAAGATAAAGAGTTTAGATGAAGTAACATATTTAAAAGTGAGCATGGTAGTCAAATTGTCCTGTCTTTTGGAGAAATATCTTTTCTGCTTGACACAACCATTTATTTGAATGTCTGGGCAGCTAGCCAAAATGTTGTAATATCACTGGTAGCATTTTTGTTACAAACGTTGGATCTAATTTACAAGGAATTACATTTATTATGTGGATGAGTTGTTGGATGCCCTCTCTGCGTGTAATTTTCAGGGCCTTTTTCAAAGTGACAAGTTAGAGGAATAGCTTAAAATATATTTAGGCTTTTATCTATATAAATATATTTCTTGTATCTAACTTTTTCATTAATAAAAATAGCATTCTACAGTTTAAATGTAGAAACTCTTATTTTAATATATACTTTTCCATTTATCTTACAAAGTAATAGTAAAGTTACTAAATTTACAATTACCCCTTGACAATCTTTTTGTACTCTTTTAACACAATCAATATCGCAATAGTATATTAGTCATTTATTATTTGGCCATTCAAACAGGAAAAAAAAGCAGCACAATACAGGTGAAAAGTTACTTATTTAAATGTCCTGCAATGAAAAAGATCACAGCAATGCAGAGCATCATTCTCCACATCTGATGTATCATTTTTTTTCCTTTTTGAAGCAGCTGTAAGTGGTCGTTATGCACTTTGTTTTACAACCATAGGTAACAAGCACAAGACATACAGTTAGAACAGACGGATGTTTTGGTTCCAGATGGCTTACAGAAAGTTTTTTTTTCCCCCTTCTGCCCTCAACTAACTTTCACTTTTACTGTCTAGCTACCGTATCTGCCTTAAATCCTGGTTTTGCTAAATGCACTTCAATTTAAATGTATCACTGGAAAGAGAGAGCATCTGTAGTGAGACTTGTTTAATCCGCTTTTGAAATCTTGTGCTATCAACACAATAATTTGTTCCTGTGCTATCATACACATTGCAAGTGATTATTCTGAAAATTTGCTTGCCTCCTGCAGTGTCTGACAATAGAGCAGGGTGACTATATACTTGTCATTTCCACTGGAGCTCAAATATATTTGACCCACTGCATACATGTGTAGCCCCCTGTCTTGATCACTGGCCCAGTATGAGGTTGTTCAAGATAGGGAAAGCCCACCTTGCAACATTTTTACACAACTTTGGGAAACTGGGCCTGAGGCTCCTTTGTGTGTTCTATGTTGTGTATCAGTGTGTGTTCATCTCAGACCAGACCCACTCAGACAAACCACCAGGAATAAGGCTTTATTCTGTAAAGAACATAGAACAGGGTTACAGTCCCGTAGCCTCCTCTCTGCTAGCCTGCTACGTGCTCCCAGCTCACTCAGTGCTGAGACCTCCTGCTGGGAGAGCAGAGGGTACATTGTACAACACAAGCCCCCTTACAAACATGTTCTAACTCCCACAATAACTGAACCCCAAAACAAGCAAGCCCATGTCCTCCTTTGTATCAGTTAAACTCCTCTCAGGATGCTCTTTAAGCCCTTTTTGGTTCTACCTGTAAAGAACATAGAACGGGATTACAGTCCAGCAGCCTCCTCTCTGCTTGCCCGCTGTGTGCTCCCAGCTCAGTCAGTGCTGACACCACCTGCCGGGGGGCCAGTGGGCACATCATGGCAGGAACCAGGACGTTTTCCCAACATGCTGCAGTTTGTAATCCACAACTTGTAGTTCCCAGGGCTACTGTTGAACAGGGCCAGCTCCAGGATTTTGGCCGCCCCAAGCAGCCAAACAAAACAACAACAACAACAAAGCCGCAATCGCGATCTTCAGCGGCAATTCGGTGGGAGGTCCTTCGCTCCGAGCAGGAGTGAGGTACCGTCCACCGAATTGCCACCAAACAGCTGGACGTGCCGCCCCTCTCCGAAGTGGCCGCCCCAAGCACCTGTTTGGTAAGCTGGTGTCTGGAGCCGGCCCTGCTGTTGAAGCACACTGGACCTTGGGCTACACATGCAACTAGGTCCTCATCCATTGCTCAATGGAAAGACTCCCGTTGACTTGAAAGGGCTTTGCCTCAGGCCTCTATTTATGATGTGTGTTTGGAGGGTATTTTGTTTTTGTTTTTGTTTTCCTTAAATACCTGATAGGATAGCTTTGGAGCACCTTTTTCTTGTGTTTTTTTTTTCCCCTCCCTCTCCCTTCCTGCATTAGTCTTGCCAAATTTTGGAATCTTTGTTGATTACTAATCCTCTGTTCCCAACACAATAAAATTAAAATCCATCCAAGACCCAACTGGCTTGCCAAAGCAGATCTTTCACAGTAATTGATGACTAGCAGGACACGGTAGCACCATCTGGTGTCAACAGAGCATCTTTTTCGTAATCACTAATGGTAGTCAGACAGACACTTGTAATGTGGAATGTACATAGTGATGACAAATTTTGTGGCAATTTCAGAGTACTTGCAAATAAAAAAAATTATAAGTATTTAATACACAAACACACACACAAATTGCCAGCTGTTAAGAATCTCTTGTTTCTGCTGATGCATACACATAACTTTGAAAATATTTGTGTTTTTTTTTCTTCAAAATATGTCTAAGTCTTGAAAAATATTCATGAAAGCAGGAATTTTAGATGAGAAGTTAGAGTGAAATGGATTTTTATTCTAACTTTTTATATTTATTTTCGAATAAAATTGTTCAGTACTGAATACTCAGCTCGAGTTTCAATAGGTGCCATCTTAAATGTAAAATAAATCCTCAGGTCTATTTTAAAATATATTTTGATGGAGAAAACTTAACTTGAAAGCACATGTTGCAGATAACAAAACTGGACTAGCATAGTGTAAACATTTTTTATTAAGGATTATTTTACTGCCCTGAAGTTCTCTGCATCCTTATTTTTTTTAAATGTTGTATTGAATTCTGGTTATAAATACTTTTCAAAGTGCTAAAATGAAATTCTAATCAGGGTGGGGTACAGATAATGGATTTAATGTGTATGTGAAAGTTGGGGTGGGGAAGGAAAGGATGTTTGGGGGGGGGGGGCGTTCTGGAGATTTTTGTCAGGAGGGGTGCAGAGAAAAAGGATTGCCTGGCTTTTTAACCCTCACTTTTCATCAGCCAAGCAACCTCATTATCTTCTTCTCTATCACCCTGTCCATTTTCAAAGTATAAAACAGGACATGTTCTGGTAAATGGGAGGTTGAGAGTGTGAGAATCCTATTTACCTATCTGTGTCCTCTGTACCGTCTTCCCCTTGTATCAATCTTTGTAGTGTTTTCTATCCTGTATCTGCTAGCCCAGCAAGCACATGCTCCCCCCCCAAAAAAAAACCCTCCTCCGAGTCTTACCTTATTGCTTGATTATTGCTTTTCTCTTTGTCTCTCTACTCTGTTCCTCCTGGGTGTCTGGCCTTATGTTCTATTTATATCATCTTCCTTTTTCTCCTCATGACAAGCAGTACTGGCTTTTCAGAGGGGTCTTGTAATCTCAGTTCCCTCACCCCTTATTTTTTTCCCTTGCAGAATAAGTGTAAACAAAAGCTTGGCTCCAGAGGAATCATTTTAAGGGGGAAAATGTTGCACCCACTTATAAGGACCTCATCTAAGGAAGCAGTTTGATACTAAAGAATACTGCTGCTGCTCTGGGGTGATAACTTCATAGTGAAAGGAGAGCTAATTTCAATAATATGTGTTTTGTCTTACTACTTTTGAGTTGTTGATGGTATTTGCAGTTTTGGTATGCTGGCTAGCTGAAAACAAATTGCAGGTCTCTCCCCCAAAAAGGTACTCCTCTCCTCCCTTTTAAAGTGTCTGTTTTGGATCCTGGCTCTGCCACATTCACTCATGGATCTGCTCACTTCTTCTCTCTACCATCTTCCCCTTTTTCTACTCTTGCTCTCAATCCCTAGTTCCTTTCCACATACTCTGCTACTCTCTGTCATGTCGAGAAGATATACATTAATGCAGTTAAGATGCTTATTTTCAAATTATACCTTCAATATTTTTCTCTCCAACACTCCTCTCCATCCAAATCTCTCTCCATCATTGTCTACTCTCACCCATTCTTACCCTCTTGTTCCTTATGCCCCTTCTTTTTTTCTTCTCTTTCCTTTATACTCTTCCCTCTGTCCTTTAACTCACTCACTTGGTCTTCTGGGAATGTGTGCAAAGGGTTCAAGTGAATGAATGGATCACAGAGTGAACCTGAAAATGTGGGATTTCTAGTATACTTAATCCAGCTGCAGATTCTCACACGGATATCCTCCATGCTCTTTACTTTGTGTACTGCAACAATAAATGAGGCTCATTCTAAGCACTCTAATATAATCCATTTTTATTGCTATACACTCAAATAATAGAGTCATTAAAGCTAGGAATAGAAACTTTGAACTCTTTCAATCCAATAAAAATGTTGCCATTGTTTCACTGCTGGTAGAACAACATAAATTGTATCATATTCATGACACTATTATAGCAAAACATCTGTGTGGTTTATAAGCCAACAAAGTATACATACATTTTGCTCATCAATAAAATGTACAATAAATGTTGAAGTTGACATAATAAATAAATATAATGATATATTTGTATTCAAGGACAGGCTTAGGACAAACTCCAATGCTCATTGCAGCAAAAGGAACAATGATGGAAAATGATTCTGTACAACTTGTCTATGTAACCTTTAAAAATCTTCCTTCATTGACAACATTCTCATTTGATCTTATCTGTTTCAAGACTGGGGAAAAGTCATATGGGAAAATATCAAGTTTTGATTTGTTATAAACTTTTATTTGCAAAGCTAGACTGCCAGCATTCTCTTTTTCTTTTTTGGTAAATTTATTTATGGTATTAGCATAAAGAAATAAATAGTCCATAAGTAAGATAATACAGAGCTAAGTAATCCAAAGTAAAGCATTGTTAACTTGAAATACATTGTATTCATCTGTGAACAATAAGGGTAAAGGATTTGAATCCTAACCTACTCACTTCCTCTTTGCCTAGCTTTGATTTTTTTTTTTTTACTGTACCATTTAACTCTACTCATTTATTTTAAAGACTATCTTCACAAAGCTAGTCTAATTTGGTTTTATGTGAAGTCCTCTTCCGTGATGAGCGGGACTAGATTAATCTCTACAACCTGTGAGCAGATAGGCAGCCCCATACATGGAGGTTTTGGCCATTGGATCCATGTGAGCTCAGCTCCAATAACACTTGCTCCATCTACACACATTTGGACTCTGTGTGGGGTCCCCTTTATTGCCCAGGGGAGCTGTGAAGGACTTTCTTTGGGGCCAACCCATTGGCTACTCACATCCACATAGCCATGCTGCAGAACTTAATTAGAAAAGTTTCATTCATTCAAGTCCAGAAGGGAGCACTGTGATAATCTATTTTGCATCCGAATGAGTGAGGTTTTTACTCACGAAAGCTTATGCCCAAATAAATCTGTTAGTCTTTAAGGTGCCACCAGACTCCTTGTTATTTTTGTAGATACAGACTAACACGGCTACCCCCTGATACTTGTGATAATCTAGTTTGATCTCTTCTATAAAACATGCCATAGAACTTCTCTGAAATAATTTGTTTGCACTAGAGCATACATTTTAGGGGGAAAACTCCAATCTTAATTTAAAAATTTCCAGTGAAGGAGAAGAGGGCCCTGCATGGGCCCTCTTTGCTTGGGTGAATTTCATTCCATTAGAGTTTTAAAAAATTATTTGGAAAATGAGGAACAAACAGGGAACCACTAATTAGAAATCTGGCTATGCAATATACATAACATTCAGTTAACAAAATTCCCCATTGTGTGTGTTCATATGATGCAGTGTGAGGGGGTAGAAAAGTTCACAATTGTATTCAAATCAAATATGAACTTGCAGAAAATACCATCTTCTGCATACTGTTACTAGTCCTCTTGTAAAATTTTCATAATACTTTATTCAAAACCAAGAAATTGGCCACTGTACACCAATACACAATACCATTATCCATCTACCAAAGGCACTCATGAACATTTATGTAGACTGGGGGAGGCATCACAGAAATATAAGTATAATTAGCATCTTCAAAATGTTAATACACCATGTAGTATTTCTTTATGGAAAAAGAAATCACTATGGTGTCTCAGATATGGTTGTACAGTAAATATTGTTAAATATTGACTTTTTAATTATGAGAATTGTACTCTTATTGTACAGCAGCTTGTGAAGAAGACACAACCCGAGTTCATCTGTACTGAACTGCAGTATCATTCCAGGATATAAAACCTGGTCATGGTATCAGACTTGAACTCATAACATTACTTGAAGGTGTTATATTGAAAACATTTGATATGTGGTTTTAAGCTACAAAGGTTTTTTTTTCTCTCTCTGCAGCTCTCTTTGGCCTAAAGTCCAGGAAAGTATGTGATAAGTAATTTCATTGACTGACTTCAAAGGGCTTACGTAAACACTTAGTCAGGTACTAACGTACCTTCCTGAAGTGGGGCTCTGTCAGTAAAAGCGCCGCAGCGGGTGGTGCCTTTTTTTTTTTTTTGATGCTCCCCCTGTTCCTTCCACCTGGCTACACCACTGCCTATAAGTCACAAAGTTTGCTTCTCTTAGAGCAAACGAGACTTTTTTTTCATTAGTAGATACGCTGTTTCCTTGATGAAGTACATTACATGTACTTCAACAGAAAGCAATAAGTTTCAAGAAAAACAAGATTAAGTGTGTGTTACTACAAATAATGTCACAATGGAAAATTATTATTTTAAATAATCATTTAAAAGTTAGGGGAAAAGTGTTATATCAAACTTGACAAATGCAGAATTTTCCTTCCCACAGGGTAATCAATTTAATATGTATTTATGTTAATTGATAATCCTTAATATTCCACTATAACCAATGTAAGTCCTTCAGGTAACCACCTAAATATATTAAAAGGTCAATTCCATTAATATTATTTAGGAAGTTGTAATGTTTTTTATCAATGCTTCTAATCAACTAAATTATTTTTTCTTCGACCACGTCCCCCCCCCCCCCACTCCCTAAATTTTGGAAATCCCTGCAGACTTGATATTGTCAACCTTACCTACAGTAAGTAATACCCAACTATACCAATAGTCTAAGGAAAAACAATGGGACTAGTCATCGAGTGACTTACTACCCAGTGTGAGTAAGGGTAGCTGAATTGGGCCCTGTGTGACTCAGTCTTTTATGTGCACATAATTAAGATATGTTTTAATTTCAAAGTGTGAGTTCAGTTCTTAAGAATGGTTCCAGTGGGGTAGTTCAGTCTCCATGCCTGTTCAGTCCTTGGTTCTCAGTAAAAGTGAATAATTTAATTCTTCTGTCTTTCAGTAGTGTGATGTCCACTCCTTAATTTGAGGGATATAAAACATAAGGCAAAGTATGACTGAAATATATATTAGCGAGTTAGTTGAAAAATGGCTATTGAAACTGTTTTTTGATTGGAAATTGGGTTTTCAATTAAATGATTTTTTTATAAGTGTCTGTTTTCTGCAGAAAATTTGTTGTTTTTTGTCCTAAAACAAATGACTGAAAACAGGAATATTTCAATTTGAAATGGTGTCCCGTGAGAGTTATAGTTTGGTTCCCTTGTGTCTCTATTCTCTTCTATGGGCTGGGTTGTCAGGCCAAACTACATCTCCCATGATACACCATGGCCAAGGACTTCCATGATACACTACCTCCCCGTTCTAAGAGGTATTTTTGTAGAAAAAGTGAAATGTTCCCTCGCAAATAAAATTCATTTTTCAACCAGCTTTAGTGTGGTGTTTAGACTCCACCTCTATAAATATAGACCTGAAAATGGAAAACTGATATAAACTGATGTAAGCTGATCACTAGAGTTCAAAGACTCAAACAGATGGGTTCCAGTTTTGCACCATGAAATTGAAGAGAATCTGAAGATCCCCACAGATGGACAAAAACTCTCTCGCACTTTTTGTGTAAAATTACTAAGTTAATTACAGGGTGTCCCCTGACCCCAAACAATCATTTCATTACTGTTCTTCAGAATGATTAGGCCAGATGTCAGCCTAGCTGTGTGATAATGATGGGCAATGGGGAGTAAAACAGAAATTGTTTTGTAGACCCTTCCAGAAATACTAAAGATGGCTCTGCATCTATTCTAAGACTTTAATTATGTTACTTTCATGCACATATAGCGTGTGCCCCTAAAGTTGATTTGATTACTTTTTTATTACGTAATTTATTACCAGAATAATTCCACTGGAAATACAACTAGTAATATCAATAGCTAATGGTAAAAATGTGAAATCATTTTGAATGTTGTTTACTGTACTAATGTGTTAGGCAACAGAAATCAATTTTGGTATTTATTTTTGTTAGTCTCTAGATGTTTTGTTTTATTCTTTTTTTAAAAAATACATCAAGTGACAGCTTAGCTAAAATAAACAGTAAGACTAAAAGAGTGCAATTAAATTTTCAGCAGGATTGAATAACTTTTTAAAAACTGTTTTCATGCTGATGTGGCTGAACTTTTCCTAGTTTCTGTATCTTCCAGAAGTGATAATAGTTTATGGAATCTGGAAAAAAACTAAAAAATAAAAGAGATTCTCAGTTGATGCCTATCAAACTAGTGCCAGTGAAGCAATGCTGATGTATACCAATTAAGGATCTGACCATTTACTAAAAAGAGGTTTTACACTACTCAATAACAGTGACAGATGCAGCATAAGTATCTCAATATAACAGAATAAGGCAAATGCACTTCATGATGGGGGGAAAACCCTGCATTGTATAAATAAATCCTGTTAGCGATTTCATACAATGTCATCTAGTCCATTCCCCTGCACTCATGGCAGGACTGGGTACTGTCTAATCCATCCCTGACAGGTGTTTGTCTAGTCTGCTCTTAAAAATCTCCAATAATGGAGATTTCACAACCTCCCTAGGCAATTTATTCCAGTGCTTAGCCACCCTAATAGTTAGGAAGTTTTTCCCAATGTCCAACCTAAACCTCCCTAGCTGCAATTTAAGCCCATTGCTTCTTGTCCTATCTTCAGTGGTTAAGAGTAACAATTATTCGCCCTCCTCCTTGTAACAATCTTTTATGTACATGAAAACTGTTATTGTGTCCCCTCTCAGTCATCTCTTTTTCCAGACTAAACAAAAGCAGTTTTTTCAATCTTCCCTCATAGGTCATGTTTTCTAGACCTTTAATCATTTTTGTTGCTCTTCTCTAGACTTTCTCCAACTTTTCCATATTTTTCCTGAAATGTGGTGCCAAGAACTGGACACAATACTCCAATTGAGGCCTAATCAGCATGGAGTAGAGCAGAAGAATTACTTCTCGTGTCTTGCTTATAACACTCCTGCTAATACATCCCAGAATGATGTTCACTTTCTCTTGTAAAGTGTTACACTGTTGACTCATATTTAGCTTGTGGTCCACTATGACCCCAAGACCCCCTTTCACAGTACTCCTTCCTAGGCAGTCATTTCCCATTTTGTATCTGTGCAACTGATTGTTCCTTCCTATGTGGAGTACTTTGTATTTGTCCTTATTGAATTTTATCCTATTTACTTCAGACCATTTCTCCAGTTTGTCCTGATCATTTTGAATTTTAATCCTATCCTCCAAAGCACCTGCACCCCCTCCCAGCTTAGTATCACCTGCAAACTTTATAAGTGTACTCTGTCATTATCTAAATCATTCATGAAGATATTGAACAGAACCAGACCGAGAACTGATCCCTGTGGGACTCCACTTGTTATGCCCTTACAGCATGACTGTGAACCACTGATAACTACTCTCCATCTAGCTCCATTTAGGTAGCATTTCCTTAGTTTGTTTATGAGAAGGTCATGCGAGACAGTATCAAAAGCTTTACTAATGTGTAGATATACCACGTCTACCACTTCCCCCCCATCCACAAGGCTTGTTACCCTGTTAAAGAAAGCTATCAGGTTGGTTTGACATGATTTGTTCTTGACGAATCCATGTTGACTGTTAATTAACACCTTATTATCTTTTAGATGTTTGCAAATTGATTGCTTAATTATTTGCTCCATTATCTTTCCGAGTACTGAAGTTAAGCTGACTGGTCTGTAATTCCCTGGGTTGTCCTTATTTCCATTTTTATAGATTGGCACTATATTTGCCCTTTTCCAGTCTTCTGGAATCTCTCCTGTCTTCCATGACTTTTCAAAAAGATAATCGCTAATGGCTCAGATATCTACTCAGTGAGTACCTTGATCTAGGATGCATTTCATCAGGCCCTGGGAACTTGAAGACATCTAACTTGTCTAAGAAATTTTTAACTTGTTCTTTCTCTCTTTTAGCCTCTGATCCTACCTCATTTTCACTGACCTTCACTATGTTAGATGTCCAATCACCACCAACCTTCGTGGTGAAAACCAAAACACAGAAGTCATTAAGCACCTCTGCCATTTCCACCTTTTCTATTATTGTTTTTTCCCTCTCATTCAGTAATGGGCCTACTCTCTCCTTAATCTTCCTTCTAATGTATTTGTAGAATGTTTTCTTGTTACCCTTTTTGTCTCTAGCTAGTTTGATCTTGTTTTGTGCCTTGGCCTTTCTAAGTTTGTCCCTTCAGACTTGTGTTATTTGTTTGTTTATCCTTTGTAATTTGACCTAGTTTCCACTTTTTGTACAATTCTTTTTTGAGTTTTAGATCACTGACGATTTCCTGGTTAAGCCAAGGTGGTCTCTTGCCATACTTCCTAGCTTTCCTACACAATGGGATTGTTTGGACTTGCTTCCGATGGGATCTTACCTCCCAACTCACTGAGTTAGCTAGAGTCTGGCTTCTTGAAATCCATTGTCTTTATTTTGCTGTTCTCCCTCCTACCATTCCTTAGAATCATGAACTCTATCATTTCATGATCACTTTCACCCAAGCTGCCTTCTACTTTCAAATTCTCAACCGTTCCTCCCTATTTGTAAAAAATAAAATCTAGAACTGCCTGTCCCCTAATAGTTTTTTCACCTTCTGAAATAAAAATATTGTCTCCAATACGTTCCAAGAACTTGTTGGATAATCTGTGCCCTGCTATGTTATTTTTCCCAACAGATTTCTGAGTCGTTGAAGTCCCCCATAACCACCAAGTCCTGTGCTTTGGATGATTTTTAGTTGTTTAAAAAAGTCTCATCCACCTCTTCTTCCTGGTGAGGTGGTCTATAGTAGACTCTTAACATGACATCACCCCTGTTTTTTATCCCTTTTAAACTGACCCATAGATTTTCAACAAGTCTGTCTCCTATTTCCATCTCAACCTCAGTCAAGTGTATATATTGTTAATATATAAGGCTACACTTCCTCACTTTTTTCCTTGCCTATCCTTCCTGAGCAAGCAGTACCCTTCTATCCAATATTCCAGTCATACGTATTATCCCACCAAGTCTCTGTGATGCCAGCTATGTCATAGTTGTGTTTATTTACTAGCATTTTGAGTTCTTCCTGCTTATCCCCATACTTCTTGCATTAGTATACAGACATCTAAAATACTGATTTGATTTGTACTGTATATTGTTTAGAAAAATACATGCTGAGGAGTCAGAGCAGTATTCAGGATGTGGTGTATGTAAACATTATGCCATTAATTCTGATAGGGAAAATACCCACAAAAGGAGGGTCTAAACTGGGCATAGTCTAACTCAGTGGCTCTCAACCTTTCCAGACTTCTGTATCCCTTTCAGGAGTCTGATTTGTCTTGTGTACCCCCAAGTTTCATCTCACTTAAAAACTACTTGCTTACAAAATCAGACATACAAATACAAAAATGTCACAACACATTATTTATTGAAAAATTACTTACTTTCTCATTTTACCATATAATTATAAAATAAATCAATTGGAATATAAATATTATACTTACATTTCAGTGTATAGTATATAGAGCAGTATAAACAAGTAATTGTCTGTGTGAAATTTTAGTTTGTACTGAATTCGCTAGTGCTTTTTATGTAGCCTGTTGTAAAACTAGCCAAATATCTAGACAAGTTGATGTAACCCAGAAGATCTCTGTTTACCCCTAGGGGTAAAAGTACCCATGGTCTAACTCCTATTAAATTCAGTGGGGTTCTCTTTATTTTCACTGACTTCAGTGAATGCTGGACTGGACCCCTGTTACACGGGCTACATAATTAAGTAAATGAACACTTCAGAATAGGTCCAAGTAGATTCTTACACTGGATTAGGCTGTGACTAAATGACTTTCCCTGGTTAATAGGTGACACATACCTGCACCAGAGGGAAAGAATTATCCATTAAAGATGAACAAATGTTATCGTTGGCCTCACCTTGTTCCAGGGGTTAGTAATCTACTATTGACAGTAGCTGGAAGGAGATTAACATTCATCCACATACACTCACAAGTGCATTTGAGGAGTAGTGACAAAGCTCCATCCACTCCCTGCCCAGGGGAGTAGTGCATGTGCAGCACATGCTTGCTCCTCTGGGTGGATCCAAGGTCCAGGAAGGTTGCACAGGGTTAAGTGTGGAAGAGGGTGGATTTTGTGACAGATATTACAATGGCATGCAATAACTTTGGGGACCAGATTGTACTAAGTTTATGTATCACTGTGGGCCAGGGATTGTATGCAACTCCAGAGGGTGGATTATTGCAGCTTCTCCAGGAACTGTCTGTGTGGGGGAGAGGGGGGTGGTGATGAGAGGGGGTGATTAAGATGACTCAATTAGATTGTAAAAGCCTCCAGAAAGGTATTGCCCCCTGGGGAAGCTTGCATGTACTGGGTCAGACTGGGTTTCCAGAAACCAACAGGCAAATCAAGTACTTTTTTTGGCTATAAAAAGGCTGGGTTTAAACTGACTCAGGACCTTCCTTCTGACCCAGCAAACAGACAAGACCTTCTGTCCAAAGAGGGCCCCAACCCTTGTGGAAAGGCTGGAAAGACTGTGGCCTGCTAAAATGTGCAGTAACATGTAAATACTGGCAATACGCTATTCATAGCCCGTGGAGAGAAAGCAAAGCACAGGAACTAGCCTTTTGGTAGACTGGTTTGCTGGGATATCAGTGTTAGGAAGGGATCTATGCAATATTAACCCTACCCTGGTCAGAAGGGAATCGGCAAGGGTCCCTAGAGACTGATTATAGCTGGAGACCTGATTCCTGACTGGGCACTCCTGGAATGGACTATGGGGCGGCCGTGGGGGAGGAGAGGGAACATGCCTCTGGGGCACGTGTCACTGGACACTGTCAGAAGACCGGGTACTTTGGTCTGACCCAGTATGGCCGTTCTTATGTACAGGTACAGTTACCCTGCTTTTGCAACATGTCTACACAATCAAGGTCATGATCTGGCTTATTATGGCTATGATTTGCTCTATTTCCCCCACTTAATTGAAATATAAAACTTTGTTTTTAGTGTTTGGGGAGTGCTGGTACTCAGCTTCTGCTAGAAAAAAAGTTGGGTTTTGTTGTTTTTAGCATTGTCTAGACCAGTGGTGGGCAACCTGCAGCCCACAGGTTGCCCACCACTGGTCTAGATGGATGTACAAAACTTTCAAAGAACATCTCATATTCCAGTACAAAGGTTTTTATTAATCTTGCCTATCTCTTAGATACTCTGAAATATATATTTCCTTTGTCTTGCAAAGCAGCAAATGCAAAATGCAATGATAAAAGGCAGAGAGAGAGGCCTATCAGCCTGAAAGAATAAACAGCCAGTTTTTGTTTCTATAACTAGGCCTACTCTGGAAAAAGACCACACAACATAAAAGTATAGTTACAATAATTCAAGCTTGCTCAGAAAATAGACTGTTATAGAAAATCTTAAAATAGGTAACAGCTGAATAAATAATGAATTTTAAGATCCGTGGCCAAACTTTTCAAACGGGGGGGGACACATTCATAATTAGATACCTGTATAAAATGCTTTGACTATAAGAGCACCCACAGCTCCCACTAGTTGCAGTGTGAATTGTAGATGCTCAGCAGCTTTGAAAATTGTCATGATTTTTTTTATCTGCCTAAAACTTTAGGCATCCACATTTGGACAGTGGATATTTTCTCTTTGGTTGATTTTATGTATTTTACTTGCTATTTTATTATATATATTAATGAAACAGTTTTTCTTGAATGTTCTTTTAAACAGCATTAAAGCCACTAGACAATATGTTTCTTATACATTATCATGGTTAAAACCATATTGTCTTATAAAATGAAATTCAGCTATCCCATAGTTTGATCTGGACTAAATTTTGTGATTACAGTCATCTAAATTCCGTGATTCTTATTTAAAAGTTTAATCATATTGGTTGGTCTGCCTCTACTTCTAAGGCAATGCAGCTATGCATAACTGTACTATGGGCTTAGAAGCAATGTCTCCATCTAGCTTTATACAAATAGTAAATATTCCATCAAATTGTATATTTGTAATCAAATTTTGATTATTTCCACATTAAAAACATAATTCTTATTCTTATGGATCATCCTTTAAAATAAAAGAAACATTTTATGACTGGTACTAAATGCATAAACCAAGTGTTTCTGGTACAATAATTCATAGTTAAATGTTAATTATGGTAGTAATTAGATAATTAGTTTTCATACTTGACACCCCATTAATATGAATGGGCAAACTTCACACCTCACTTAGAGGTATTGTTTGTATTTTAGGCTACAGATTCAACAAAACTGCTATAATTTACCTAACTATTTTTATTGTCAAGGCTACTTTACTTCAGCAGCTAGACAATGAACCCTGAACTTTGTCTTTTTAAAAAAATCTACATTCTGAAGGTTACAATCTATAGTCAGCAAATGTTGTCACAATTTTTTCTCCAACTCCATTCTGGATCCCCTCTAATTTGACTTCACTCCACTACAAGCTCTCACCAAAGTTTCTAATTAACTCTTCCAGGCTAAAATTTATAGCTTGCTCTCCATCTATTTTCTCCTGAACATTCCTTCATTATCTTACAGTGAGTCCTCCTTCCCTCACCTGTTCCCTGGAGGGATCCAACTTTCCCTTGTGTTTCTGTGGATGATCTATTTCACATTTACATAGCTTCAAGAACTGTTTGCAGTTGTTGACTCTCAAATCTAACTTTCCACTTTTTTTCCCATCAGTCCAATACTGTATTTTACATCTCTCTCTCATCTTCCTTTTGGATATCTTTCTGTCATATAATATCAGGGTTGGAAGGGACCTCAGGAGATCATCTAATCCAACCCCCTGCTCAAAGCAGGACCAATCCCCAGACACATTTTTGCCCCCAATCCCTAAATGGCCCCCTCAAGGATTGAACTCACAACCCTAGGTTTAGCAGGCTAATGCTCAAACCACTCAGCTATCCCTCTGAGCTAAATCTTAAGCGTCTTTGGCCAACAGTGTTAATCGTTCTTTTTTTTTTTTCTCCTTTCAAACCATCTCTGCTCACCTCACTGTCTGTCACTGTTGACAGCCTCATCCTCCCCACCATGCAGGCCTGTAGGTGATTACCCTTTCCTCTTTTCTTTGCACATTCATGCTATACCCAAATGTTGCCACTTTTTCCTCTCTAACATTTCTAAAATCCAAACTTTGCTTTCTGACCACACTACAAAAACTTTCCTCCCAGTGCTCATCGTTTCATATCTTTACTACTGCAGTCTACTCTTTTTGCTCTGACCCCCCCTGATACCCTCATCCCCCACCTCCAGACCACAGACAGTACAGCTTCTAATATCATTTTACCTTGTCCTTAACTTCAACCTTGTCAACCCCCTCTTTGTATTTCTCCATTGGCTTGTCTCTCGCCTTATCAAATTCAATGTTCTTATCCCCACCTTCAATGAAATTCAACAACTCTGCCCCTCCCTATTTATCTGCTTATGTGTGTCAATAGTTTACTCAACATTCTAGCCCTAACCACCTCTTTTTCCCCCTCCTTTCAGTAGTCTTTCTATTTCTTTCAACATCACCCCTTCTGCACAAAACACACTCTGAGGTAGTTCATAAGTTTACTTTTTTCACCTTAAAATTCCTCTGAATATCTGCTTCTGTCAAAATACTTGTAATAAATTGCTGACTAATACCTAGTTGTTAAATAGAAGGCCAGTGGATATGGCTAGTACCTTTCTAAGGTATTCTGCTCTCTCCCCTCTTGCCCCCCCCCCTTTGTATGTTGCTTGTTTTCTTAGACTGCAAGCTCTTTGAGGTAGAAACTGCCTTGTTATATACTTGGAAAGCAACCAGGGCTGCCCAGAGGATTCAGGGGGCCTGGGGCAAAGCAATTTTGGGGGCCCCTTCCATAAAGAAATTGCAATACCATAGAATACTATATTCTCGTGGGGGCCACTGCGGGGCTCAGGGCAAATTGTCCCACTTGCCCCCCCTCCCCCTCTGAGCAGCCCTGAAAGCAACTACTACATTATTAATAATAGGAGCTTATAGAGACCCCCTAAATCCTTGCAATTCATGGATTTCCTTGTTCACTGATTCCCTATTGTCCTTACTCAAATATGCCAAATAACTGATGTTTGTATTTTATTTTTATGATAAAAATTAAAACCATCATATAAAACCTGAGTTACGAGATTTACTAACTTTTTTTCCATGCAAGTCAAATGTTGGACCAATTAACTTTGTATAGTCTGTTTTAAAAGGAACTAAATGACTGGTGTATCTGTATTACCATTGATCTTCTGCACTTTTGTTTATCATATATCTAGACAGAATCCATGGTAGGTTCGCTTGGTCATTTCCTTAATGTTTTTAAAAACCATTTTCCATCCATTGTACATAAAGTAAAATACAGGATCAATTAAGGCAGACGGCTAGGTTTTACTGACTCCTTTTAACTCCATTAGCAGTGCTTAAGCTTCCCTACATTTAACAAAGCATTTTTAAATAACCTTCTGACTTGGAAAGCACGAGTCATAGCTCACTCATGTTGTTTGCTTTGTGTAATGGTGTGAATAAAATGGCTTATCTAACAAAAGTAAAGAATATTAACCTGGAATTATAAAAGTTTTTGTTGCTTGAAGGATTGCCAATACAGTGACAAAAAATGAATTAAATCAGTGTTTGCCCTTAGAAAGACCTTTTCGCTTGTTTTTAACCTTTAAGATTCATTTTAGATATTCAATCATATACACTAAACCCATTTAACAATTCCTTTAAGAGCATCTGTGCTCACTTACTTACAGCTCCAGACTTTAAAAATTCCTGAATGTTGGTATTAAAAGCTTGATTGACTCCATGAACTGATTATTCACTTTGTTGCATTTTCAAGAGCAGAAACATTTGTCATAATAGAGAAAAATGTCTTCAAAGCGTCTCAATCCCATTTCATAGGCTCCAGTAAATTAGACTTCCTTTCCTTCCCAACAACTTTCAATAAAATTGTAACTTAGGACTTTATTCACCTTGACATAGTCATTCAAATGCAGCAAAATTATTGCAAGATCATCTCAGTGGCAGCATATAATAAAGGTTTTGTTTCCCTATTTCTGAGATTTAATATTCTTTCTTTTTTGAATTTCCGGTGTAGAACTGAGATGTGGTGTAGAAAAATCACTAAGCCAACAACATCAGAATATTACTGACAGTGGTGTTAGCAGTAAGAAAAAACAAGTCTAGTTAGGCGCTGGGTGTTGAAGTGTCAGAGGGAGCTGGGGTCAACATCAGAGAATGGAAAAAGGGGGCCTCTGATAGGTTTTTTTTTGGTTTTGTTTGTTTGTTTGTTTTTTTAAGATGGTACAGACAGAAGGGGAAAACTATAATATTTTTAAAGATCATCTTACATTTTTTATGCAGTGCTGTTATATCCATGTTGGTCCCGGGATATGAGACAAAGTGGGTGAGGTAAATCTTTTACTGGACCAACTTCTGTTGGTGAAAGGGACATTATTTCAACCTACACAGAGCTCTTCTTCAGGTCTGGAAAAGGTAATCAGTTTGTCACAGCTAAATACAATCTGTTCCACTTTGTATTTAGCTGTGATACTCTGATTACCTTTCCTAGACCTGAAGAAGAGCTCTGTGTAGCTCAAAAGTTAGTCTCTTTCACCAACCAACATTGGTCCAGTAAAAGATATTAACTTACCCTTCTTTTGTTTCTATGTGTTGAAGCGAATTTAACTGTCCCACAGAACAAAAGATTATCGGACTGAGGCTTCATGCTCCCAATACAGTGAAGAGTGTGAATGGAGAGAAGTAATTCTGCCAAGCAAGAAAAATTGGTAATCAATTTCCATGCCTGCCAAACATGCTGATTTGTTTGACTCTCACTACTGTGTTGCTATGTTGTTTGATAAAACCCACCTAGTGAAATTTGAGAGCATGAAAGTGGGATACCGGGAGTATAAATCAACCAATATTGCTGCAGTCAGTGATTTAGTATTTCTTTTGAATTTTGAATCAAATCTTGATTCAATATATTGTGTTGGTCTTTGAGGTGGTGCAGATAGAAATGGCACCTAATCTAAAATTCTGAAGACAAGTACTAGAAAATTATGTCCTTGGGAAGTGAGTTGTATTCCTCCTTTTCCTTGGGTGGCATTACGACTTGTTTTTGACTAATGGCTAAGCTGTCTGTGTATAAATGTAGCCTTGGATATATTTCAAAATCTAATGTCAAGCCCCTTAAATCCTTGACCACTTCAGAGTTTAATCTACACAAACCTCATTTTTTTTTTAAATTTTATTTTCTTCAAGAGTCAGCTCTGAAAGACCAAATTTTTAATCCAACGGGTCACTTACTTTGTACAGAAGTACATCTAAGGTGGATATGATTTTTTTTACACCAGTTAACATAAAAATAATAGCTTCATATTATGCTAGTAAATTAGATTAATGAAAGGCTTCGTGTCATTTCTCTGACAAGGTAAATAATAAAATCTCAGGAGGACTCCTGTAAATAAAGTGATGCAGCAGACCATACATCTTACTGATTAACTCTAAAGTTGACTAGTTGTGTAATGTGTTTTAGTGCCTTTTAAAATGTTTTACGTTGCACAAAGGGGATTTACTCTAGTGGTCTCTCAAAGTTATTTATTTGCATTTTTCAGACTGATTCCTATTACTTTCCATATAATGAATAATTTTGCTAGATAGTACCAACTAACCATCTATGTCTTTATGACTGTAATAATAAACACCATGGCTTACGTGATGCTTCCCTGACACCAAGGTGGGTGGAGATTGAAAACTATACATCCCTATCACTTCAACTAAAGGAGTATTTATTTCAGCTCTTAGCAGTACCGGGCAAATGACATATAAGAGTTGCTCTGACTGTACCCAGTATAGGACAATGGTATTCATACATATACAACCTAATTTTATTTTTAAATGGACGTTGAGTCACCAGCTTCTTTCCCATTGGATATCCTGTCTCTCTTCCCAAATGGGCTGTCTCTAGAAGTGACTTACACACTTTCATCTCCACTGTATATTACTCATGGCTAGCTGGCTGCTTCGTGCCCTTTCTGCGCTCCAGAGTGAAGTGTTCTAATCCACCCTCCCAAATCTTATCTTTGAGAACAGTAATATAAATTGGCTGAGTCCTAATCTTTTCTCTACAGCTTCCACAAAATATTTTCATTAGAGTGGATATTTCATATTGGCTTTCACTTTACCCTCATTCCCCCCTCCTCTTCCCCGCCCCCACACCCTCCACTCAGCTCACACTCTGTTCAGAAGTAGTGGGAACCAAAATCTTCATTTTATCTTCCTGGTGCTGCTCTTGCCACATATTTCAATCTGAGACCAAGTGCATCTGTTTTTCTTAACTGTGTGATATAGACTGAGGGGGCAGGACTGCCCAGGGTCAGGTTGATAACCTCACCAGAGAGCCTGGCTGCTGCCAGAATTTACCAGGGTTGAGGCAGCCAATAGAGGTAGACCCCGGCCAACACCAAAAGATTGTCTCAAAGCCTAGCTTCTGATGCAAGCTGCCTCAAGTGCAAACAAACAGACAAACAAACAAACAAAACAGAACTCTGAGCTGATCATTTTGTCCGGAACTAGATTTTATTTTAAAATGAAAAGTCTCCAATTTACAAACAAGGGGGCTGATTATACAAATCCTTTCTGCTAGAAGCAGTAATCCCCTTGAAATCAACAATTGTCTGATCAACTGCTTGCACTGTTGAACTAGTATGATTTCCATAAATCATAAAAGGTGTAATAATGGATCTCATATTGACTTCCAAAACTGAAGCAATGATTTGAAATCACACTGTATACTCTTACCGTATATGAAATATTATATTTCAAATGTCAAGAGAAAAGATTAATTTTATCTGAAGATTTATTTTATCTTGCATCTGAAGAAGTGAGGTTCTTACCCACGAAAGCTTATGCTCCCAATACTTCTGTTAGTCTTAAAGGTGCCACAGGACCCTCTGTTGCTCTTGATTAATTTTATGTGACCTTACACCTTTTTATTGGGCTCACTCTCCTCCAGGTACCAACAACCATTGAAATGGCTGCAGTTTTTGAATTTAAGGTTTGATAAAATGAAAATAACATACCATGGAGCATGAATGGGAACAAAATGACCCAAGAGTTCACATTCAACAGTAACATTGGAAATAAACTATCTTTATATGCTATGCAGTAGACAGACCTCTGATCCCAGACCAAAGTTTTCACAGGTAAAATCAGACAACAGTAAATATGTAATAATTACTTATTTTTCATTTCTCCTCTCCCCCCAGCATATTGCCTGAGAGTTTTTCAAGTATTTAAAATGAGAAATTACAACAACACTATCCTCCTTTCTCAATTCTAGTCCAGGGCATGCATTAGGCATAGCACTCAAGCATTTGCCTCTTCCCTCACATACTTCTATAGGTCATCTGGATTCTTATGCATACAGCAGGGCTACAGGGACTGAGAAGGATTTTCCTGAAATTGCTACTCCCAGACACCAGTATATGGCACTGGGCACTGGCACTGAGGGCAGGCAGACTGTGTGACTGCTGAAGGTGGACAGGCTTTCCCCAGTTAACCCCAAGTCTTCTGCCCTTTCCTCAAACAAGCCCTTATACTCTAATCCCACAGTCTGCTCCTGACTTCCTTCAATACTATGGTCCCCCCTGGCTTCTCCAGGCTCCCAGGACCCCTGGGTTCCCCCAACACCCGTGCTGGCCCTGGATCCACCTTCTTTCTCCCTCTGATTCTGCCAACTGCAAGAGAGAGGCTTCTGCCTGCACCTACTTCCCACTGCTTATGAGCAGCCTGAGGGGAAAATAAGTGGTTATCTCTAATTTGTGTGAGAGATCACATATGGACAAAATTTAGCAGCTATTCCAGTCTATAGGAGAAAAAGAGTGAGAGAAAACAATCTTACTGGAGGAATCCCAGGTCCATCTTACACACAGGAATATAAGGTCTGTGTTAATTCTTATCTCTTTGGATACTGATTTCTATAGTCTAGGTCTAGCATTTGTGTATATTCTGCCTCACACATTCAGGAGCCCTCCTCAGGTCTGGTTTCCTGTAGCACATAGAGAAAGCATTTAATTACAGAATCTTGCAGTAGATCTATTTAACAACACAGTTAGTGAATTTAAAAATAAGGTAGAGAAAGGCCTTAACTGTCTACAAGTAATAAAATTGAATTTGTCAAGTACCACAGCTTGGCAAGAAAATAGGAATCACATTCAATTCAATCTAAGATGATTCATTACATACATTAGACTCCAGACAAGGCATCTGGAGGTTTCAAGGAGATGATGCATGCCTTGTAGTGGTGCCAAAGCATACCGTTGGTGTGCACTAAGTACCAAACAATAAAGGGTCATGTTTGGAATAATACTTTACTCAAGTCTTAATATTACATAGTGATGCTAATGTTATGAACCTTTGGGTTCAATCAAGAAATGTACTAGCAGTACTATGCCTGGTGTGCAGTTGGTAAAACTCACATTTACTATATTAAGATAATGTGTTACATTAGGATAAAATTGAATCATACAAGCAGGTAATATTATTGACTAATAGTTGAATGATAGCCTGGAAAGTTTAAAATATGACCAATTATTTAGAGAGGGAGAGAAGATGAATAGCTCAAACAAAATAACTTATGGCCCTTATTGCACATGGGTGCAAATAAATTTGAGATATCCATTCTTTTCTTGAATTTCCTTTATTCATTCTATACTGAATCTCATTTTTTCCCATGTCTTTGTAGCCCTTTTGTCCTCTATGCATATTAGAATAATTGATTCTTTCCCCCTCCTATAGCAATTGTAGTTTAAAACAAATTCTTGAACTTTTAATGTTCAAAGAGGCCTTAAGTGCTTTAGCCCTCTTGGACTAAGAACACACCTAAGTCACGGGCAAACTGCTAAAATGTTTGAGCATCACTGTGGTATAGTAAAACAAAACTCCTTATTTCTTTAAAAGCAAAAAGAAAGCAGATGTAAAAAGTAACATGAAGCACTATCAAGGTATGAAATGAAGCATACAACACTTCATATTTCTATAGTCTTTAATACTGAGGCCTTATAATCTTGAACTTTAGAGCATGCGACTTCAGATGTGCAATGGATGTTGAACCCCACAATACCATTTTGTACAACTTTTTAGTGTAGGACCTTGCTTTAATGTTAATTTCTCCATTTAACATTTTGCTAGGTTTCTTTGGGTGGGGAGCACAGTTCATAGCCTGAGTTTGTAGATGTGTGATATTCTTCAATATATAAATGGGTACAAAAGGCAACATGCAATGCTAAAATTTATTCTGACATTCAGTAGAAGCATGGACATAGGGTGGAAGTTGGTACAAGATAAAGGTCTTGAGCAATGAAATACTGGGGGAAAAAAATAATATTTTGTTCAGCATCACTTAGTGCAAGCCAGACTCTGCGTATAAAGATTAGGAATGCTGGCCACGAACGAGAGATAATAGAGAATATCTGATATAGTCTAGATGCTATCATTCTCATAGGGCTTGTCTCCACTTACTGAAGGATCAATACGCTGTGCCGATTGGTCTCCTGTCAACTCCGAGAAGCATAAGGTAAGTCGATGGGAGAGTTTCTCCCGTCGACCCAGTGCGGTGTAGACACCACAGTAAGTCAACCTAAGGTATGTCGACTCCAGCTACATTATTCACATAGCTGGAGTTGCATAACTTAGTCCTGTGGTGTAGACCTGCCCTTAGTAAATTTTGTTTGTGGATGTTAACTGAATTCTTATCCCTGAAATATTTGTGTTATAAATTCAATTGAGGCATTTGGTTTGTATGTCTGTTAAAGGGACAACCTAAATCTGAAATTTAGTCAACTAGAGTTAAGTTAGTTTCAGGTACAACACCTATGGGTTAAGTCCTCCTGCTCTTGTATGTGGGATTTGCACTTTTTCTTATGTATTAAAATGTTTAGTGTGATCTGAAGATATTTTTTCCAGTTTGGCCACCAAACTGAAAAGTCAGTTATTTGCTCAGCTCTGATTGTGGTAACTATTATAAGGGCCATGGTATTGGGGTAGGAACTGGGATGTGGGGGGTGGGCTGAGCTCAGATTGAGCACTTCCCAAATCACAGCCCACATTTTGCACCTATGGAAAGGGAAGATTTGAGGAGTGTCAGTTGGGGGCCAAATCACAGGGGATATGGGGGAAAGTAATTAAAGTCTCCATCTTTCCACTGATGGCCAGGAAGCAAATAAAGAGAATCAGATTGGATAGATAGCTTTTCACAACTGGTATAATAAAATTATGACCTTTTGTTAAACTAGAACCAACTGTATGGTATTTTTAATTTCCTCATTAGTGGCCTTGTGGTCAATGTTTCTTTTTTTTTTTTTGGTGGAATCATACCAGAAGTCTGGTGGGTCACTTACCTTTTAATTTCAAGTGCTAAAACTATTAAATAACAATGGAATTACCTAAATTAAGAGGCGTCCTCTGGCTGACTGCCTCTATATGACTCTTATTTGATAATCTTCTAGATTTCTAAATCCCAGATAAGATTTACATGGTTTACATTCTCTGGAAAAAAATCCCAGATAAGATTTACATGGTTTATATTCTCTGGAAAAAAAAAAAAAAACACTTGAATAGCAAGCTGGGGGAGAAAGGGGAGAATTAGTGTTCTTTGGAATCCTTGTAGAAACTAAGATTTGTAGTTTGTTTCTGGAAAATCCAAAGGCCTCAAAAGCTCACAGCCACAGCTGAGGATAACACAGCTCAGATCAGGAGGCAAGAAAGGTCACCTCAGCACTCCCCTGTTCCCGGGGCAGCTCTGCACCACACCAATCCTTCAGGATAATCTAAAGCAACCTGAGTGCTACTTGATCTTGCACAAGGGATTGTGAACAGCTCAAACAGGCCTATATGTAGCTGTGGAACAGCAGAGTTTAGGGTTACCTTAGATGTGGATTCTACACCAGCCATAAAGAGATTATTACACTCTACACCCCAGGGGAGAACCCTGTAACCCTCATATTCATCATTTGTATACAGTTGTGATATTGCATAAAAAGAATGCCTTGTAATGTATCATAGGAAAGGTTATGATCTGCTGAAACCCACTGTTTCATCTAAATATGTATATCATTAATTCATATGAAGTTATAAGAATTGTGTTGTGTGATTGTCACTAAAATATGCTGTGGGTATGGTAAACACCCAGATACTAGCTCCCCAAAGACAATAACTAGAGGAATAACCAATGCTCAGGCGGGTGTCGAATAACCATCAACAGCCATTGTCCAGCAAGGGAGCTACAATTCAGTGACTCACTTGCACAAGGCTATAGCCAGGGCAAGTGCTCAACCTTGCCTGGTGACCTAGCAATGTCCGCCCGACATGCCTGGACTTATGTTCTCCAAGCACATGGACTAAGTGTATAAAACAGGACACAGTGGACCGACCCATGCTTCATCCTTTCTCTTCTCCCCCACCTATGCTGAAGGCAACGAGAACACTGGAGTTGAAGAGACTGGTCCCTGAGCAAAGAGGAAAAAGCTTGCATATGAAAAACTCTAATCAACCTGCAATATCCAGTGGGGTGAGAAAAACTGCTTAATTTAGCTGTTGACCAGTCTAACGGGGCTGAGAGTTTAGACTGTGTGCTTATTTTATTTTATTTTGGTAACCACTCTGACTCTTTACCTATCACAGATTTTAAGTGATTATATCTTTTAAATCAATAAACTTATTCTAGAGTTTATCCTTACCAGTGAGTTTGACTGAAGTGCTTGGTAAATCTGCTCAGGTTACAAAGGCTGGTGTATATCCACTTTCCATTAATGAAGTGGATTAATAAATTAATCATCAATTAATAAACTTGCATTGCTCAAGAAAGGGTTCTGAGCAGCTCAAGATGGTATATTCCTAGGGTACAAGCAGGGCCGGCTCCAGGGTTTTGGCCGCCCCAAGCAGCCAAACAAACAAACAAAAAAGCCACGATCGCGATCTGTGGCGGCAATTCGGCGGGAGGTCCTTCGCTCCGAGCAGAAATTAGGGACTGTCTGCCGAATTGTGGCCAAACAGCTGGACGTGCCGCCCCTCTCCGAAGTGGCCGCCCCAAGCACCTGCTTGGTAAGCTGGTGCCTGGAGCCGGCCCTGGGTACAAGCCTGGGAGCTATGGGTATTTGGCTGGTGTCTTTATCTGTGTGATTCATGAGTGACTCTGGGAGCATTCATGCAAAATGCAAAGTAAGGGTTCATATTCAAGTGGAATCTGGGTATTAAGTAAGTCTTGGGCTTGAGGAGAAAAACCCTCAGGTCCATCTACAGAAGCTGCTGTGTAGCATGCCTGCAGCCATTGCAATCTAGTATATGGGAAGTGGTTGATGTGCTCATGTGGGATTTTAGCCTAGTTGGATTGCTGTTGTGTGTTGCCTCACTGGTTATGCCCCAACATTCTACATAATCATTCTGTGTCCTCCTGTGGAGAGCCCTGCAGAGTATTCCCCCATGGACAGTGGGGTGCCGAGCCTGAGGCACCTTTCTTACTGTGTCATGTCGTCAGCAGCTGGGGACACTTGTGCCATGCATATTTTTTTGTTTCTGTGGTCCTAGTAGGTCCTCATAAGTGGACACAGGATCTGGGCTTTGTTATATAATTACATATTTATGACAATATTTTTTTCTTTTATTCAAATAGGTACCGTGTGTCTATTTGAAAAGCCTGATGAAAAACATGCAGAGTACACTGATTTAGCAGCCATCTTTTGAAGCTTCCTGTCTCCACTAATTATTACTTTCAGCCCAGTTCTGTTCCCAATGAAACCACTGGGAATTTTGCCATAACTAAGCAGGAGCAGGCTCTTTCAATTGTATTATCATAAACAAAATTGTATTTAAACAACAACTTTTTTTTATTCTTTTGCCATTCTTTGATTGTACTCCAATTTAGTTTCAAAGAAAATAAAAGGGAAAATAAAGCACTCGTGCTCAGAACTTTCAGGCCAATGTTTATCCCAGCTAATATTTCACAACCCTAGTTCCTGAGCTATGTTTTAGTGACTGCTGCTTTTGCACAAACCACTGTACAGTGGCAATGCTGCTCCGTAGCTGCTTATCCATCCTCTGGGTCTGGAGTAGCCTCCCTGCCCCACTGAAGAGATGCTAGTGAGGCATGGATAATGCATTCTTATAAAATTAGAGCTGGTGAAGCTGTCCTCAATTCTCCAGTGAGTGGTAGCATGCTGCATGGGCTCCCCAGATCCTGACCTGGGCTTTGCTCAGTGGAATAGTATTAGTTTTGCTACAGAATTACAAAGAAGAAAGCAGGATTTGTCATCAACACAGGTGTAAAATGCCTCTTTTCATATCAGATAGAATGTTAAATATAGGTCCTTTGTAACCATCTTTATTTTTACTCAAAACTGCTATGTGTCTGGAATTTCCAGGAGGCTTCAAAAACCTTCATTCTCCTGCTACTGCAGACCCAGCAAAGACTTTGACTAGTAATTTTAAAAGTAATGTTTATCTTCAAGGTAGTGAACCTACTGGATGACTATTTGTTAATTTTAAAAAATATTTTTGAAGCTTTTGAAAAGTTGAATAAGTTTTTAATCCACAAGTGTATGAAAAGTTTGATCTCTCAGATCAGTTTCAGAGAGTCCCTTTCACCTTACTTCCCTCTTCCATATTCTTTGCAATCACTGCTTCTAGACTTTGGGCTGAATGGTTTTTATTTCTTCACAGTGGTCACTTACAAAAGTGAAATATTTTTGTTGTTGTTTGTAGGATGGAATGGGGAATCTGAGAGTCACCAAAAAAGGAATTCGACTTGAAGGCATATCTGAATTTCTACTTCCATTGTACGTGAAAGAAATACATTCCCGAAAGGTAGGAGCTTGACATCTTTTGAGTTTATTTACAGATAATTCAAATTAATTTCTTCAGCCTGAAAATGTAGGATAGGATTTCTGCACCCTCTAAACTGGCATTCAATGCAGGCTTGCTTTGAGAATACCTTAAGAGAAAGCACTGTAGAGAACTGAAAGGCTCATAAGTGCCAAAGATGAGATTTAATCTGAGAAGTGGATATTCATTGTTATCTGAAACATTCTGTTCCTGTGCTATTACTTATAAAGTGCCATCATCCCTCATCTACGTGGGAAAACAAAATATGTACATTAATCTTCAGGAGAGAAAGCTCAGCACTGTGAATGGAACATTTGATTCTTCCAATTTGATGTGAACCCAGCACACAAGTTCTGCAAAATGCAATGAAAAGAATGAATAGTTTCATATATACTCAAGTAGCTCCACCTGAGTACCTTCTAGCTTCAGCTAGTTTAATTTTTTTCATTAGGTACAGGGAATTTTATTAAAACTGGATAATGTACACTAGGATGGAGATTTTTTCAAAGCAAACCATTTGTAATATTGCTAAAAATGTAATTGTTTTATCACTTAACAGCAGGCCATTATAGAAAAAATCATTAAATCAAGACATTATATATTCAAAAGTTCAACGCAGCTCATTTCAACTGAGTCATGCTGGGTTGTAGCTCGCCTAGATATATTAAAAATAAAAAAAAATGCAGTACTTGAATTCTATTAAGTTCTCGCTGCTATACAAATGCTATCAGAGAGGAATGTTAAAATATGTTTTAGTCAATGAGGTACAGAGAATTTTAATATGCATAGTGCAAATGTTGACAGGAATGAAGAGCTATTAAAAATGTTTTTCCACTATTAAATCTCCCTCAGAAAAGTCTTTGACCTCAACAGGCAGTAGAGACAATCATGTATGCATGAAAATGTATCATGAGAACTACAGGCTACAATAAGTTTAAAATCTTAATTTATAAGTGGTTCCTTGATATTTTTCCTTCATTATTATATTTTTTGTGTAGTAGAGAGAACCTGAAAAATGGGACCTGGTACAAAAGTCCTGTTATGAGGCCTGACACCTGAACTAGAGTGGTAGTTAGGCCCTGTAATATAAAGCAAAGCTAGCAAAAGTCAGGGCTGTGAGCAGAAGTCAGACTCTGCTTGCATTCAAGCTCACAGAAACTGGCAAAAACAGGGCTGATATTGCAAAAACAGACACATTCCTAAGAAGTATGAGGCACTCAGGAAAGCACATTCCAGAAGGGTGATACCAGAACACACAGATACCAAGTATGGTACAAACACACTCTCTGAAGATGCCTGATTCTCCCTCCCCCACCCTATTTAAATATAAGGTCAGGATGTCAGCATGATGAATAGAGATGTTTTGATTGAACCCATGTATAAGCTACATCTAACTAACTACATCAGAGAGGCAATAGGTAACCTGTTTGTATCAGTGTATGAAGAGAGGTCTCGGAGGAAGAGTCTTTGGCCAGCCGAGGGGGGAATGGAAAGTCCCACCATTTACTGAGCTGTGACCATTGTCACAGGCATACATGTGCTAGTGTAACTGTAGACATTAACCCGGGGAGCTAGGGCTGTGCTTTGTCAACAATAAACCTGACCGTGTGCCGTCGCTACTAAATGGGTCTGTGGTTATTGGGTGGTTCTATCAAGGTCTGCTGTGTTTGCTATCTGCACATAGCTGGGACAGCACAACTCAGAAACACAAATGCAGCGAACATCTGCCAACATTTAGTTCTTAAAAAAATCAGTTAAAGGAGACAGAGCAGTTAATTGTCCATTTCATCTGTAAGACAAAAAAACTGGTGAAGATTTAGAGTCGTGAGTTTTTGCCTGCCAACTGAAATATCATGTAACACTTTATCAGTCTGTGTATATGTCAAAATAGTCATTGTGTTTTGATCACTTTATCTGATAGATAATCATCTTTGACTTTTCTATTCACAATCAGTTTGTTCCCTTAAGACTTGCCTTTTGAAAAATATTCCTTATGAAAGGTTTGCTAAAAATAGGAAAAGGTAATTAATGTAACATCTATAAGCAAACCTTCAGTAACAAGGTAGCTGAATATATTTAGAAATGCAAATATCATTGCTTTGATTTAGATCATGATACAACCAGAAGATTAAGCTCACAAAAATGACCTCTATATATTTTATTAGCCATCTCTACCAAGAATAGGCATTTAAGGTCACATTCTGCCCTCTAATACATGAACGTGCAACTATGGCTGGAATTTGTCCCCTCAAATAATTTTTTTCAAAGTGTCATGCTATAGAAAAGTACAAAGACCCTCTCAAAATAATCTTCCTAAGAATCTCATGTACATCTTCGTAACTCGATGCTCCTTGATATGCTAATTTAGCTTTAGATTTTTTATTATTTCCAGAAGTAACAAAGTAAATCACTAATATTTTAAGGGTGATACTGCGGCCTAATGTAGGAAATATAAGATTTGTTTTAAAAACTGCAGAATACTTAATGAACATTTTCAAATAAAGCTAAAAAAATAAACTCAAGTATTCCTAAGAAGCATCCATGTCCCAACCCAGCCAATAGGAACTTTATAAATGCTGTGTTTATGGAAGTTTTGCAAATTCCCCAGACTCGATAATCCTTGTAACTACACTGAGGGAAACACAGCTCCTTCCCAGTGGTCACAGAATGCCAGATTAAGTATGCCATGACAGTTCCTTCCCATGGGTGATGTCTGTGATTCCGTCTATCCCATCTGCTATGTGTGATAATCAGGCTTATAGGAATTATGTTACTGTATTTATCCACCAAGCACTTAAGCAGGTGTGACTTTGCTCAGACAGGTAGAATTGGGAAAGGTATAGAGAAGGGCATTAAAACTTATTAGGATATGGAACATCTTCCATATGAATAGAGATTAAAAGGACTAGAACTGTTCATCTTAGAAAAGAGACAGCGAAGGTGGGGGGTATAATAGAGGCCTATATAATTATGAATGGTGTGGAGAACATGAATATGGAAGTGTTATTTAGTCCTTTACATAATACAAGAAGCAGGGGTCACCCAATGAAATTAGTAGTCAGCAAGTTTAAAACAAACATAAGGAAATACTTTTCTACACAATGCATAGTCATCCTGTGGAACTTGTTGCCAAGGGATGTTGTGAAGGCCAAAAGTATAACTGGGTCAAAAAAAAATTTAGATAAGTCTATAGGGGATAGGTCCATCAAGGGATATTAGCCAAGAGGGTCAGGGACACAATCCCATGTTCTGGGTATCCCTAAATCTCTGACTATTAGAAGGTGCGTCTGGACAATGTGATGGATCACTAAATAATTGCCTGTTCTGTTCATTTCCTCTGAAGCATCTAGCACTGATTACTGTCAGAAGATAGCATAATGATGGACCACTGAAATGACCCAGTATGGCCATTCTTATGTGAAGTAGCCCAGTTGAAATCAATGGGAGACATCCTGGCTGCATTGAAGTCAAAGGGAGTTCTACCATTAATTTCAAATGGGGCCAATGCTGCTGCTCACATAAGCAAAGTTAAGCATATGCTTAAGTCCTATGGAAGATTGGTGTGCCAAGAAGACTAGATAGTCTCCCAGAGGACTACCAGGAGGAGAAATAGGCAAAATATAAAATGGCGGCTGTGGGGCTGGAGGAAGGTAGGCCTGGGAGTAAGTCCTGTTAAAAATAGAAAAAAAGGGGAAGAGAATACTTGTAGCTGCATTGTTTGAAAGGGGGTTTGGGGCACTCGTTCAGTCACAGTGCCTATATTCTGGACTAGTACTTACTTAACACTCCCTAATACTGATATAGAATGTAGACTGATTAGAGTCCTAAGACTGTAGTAACCATTGTGGGATGTAAAAATATGGATGGGGGGAGGGGGAGTGAAAGATGCTTCTGGAGCTCTGCTAAAGCTGGAAATGCATGGGGTTTTTTTAGTTCTGCTATTAGCTGCTGAAGAATATTTGCATTATTTTGGGATCTTACTGTCAGGCTGACCTTTCACCTGGAGATGCAGAACCAGCAGGCTTGATTGTCTGGGCCACAAATATAGTAAATGCCACCATTTGAAAGTAATAAATTGGGATGTATTTTTTGATGGCAGGAAGAGAGGGAAACACAATTTAAATCTGTTGAACTACATTGTATCAGGAGAAAAAAGAATGGGGAGTACTTGTGGCACCTTAGAGACTAACAAATTTATTTGAGCATGTTGGCTTTTTTGGGGAGTCGGGTGGGGAAATAGAGACTGTTACTTCCATAGGGAGGGTTAACATGCGAGTCTCATACACTCATTTTCTTTCTGGTATGCATAGATTTCTGACCTTTTTGACAGCAGCAAGTGGTTATTTACAGAGAAAATCAAATTGCCATTGTAGTAAACTAGTAAGGTTAATAAAAAGGAAAACAATAAACACATTCTCACAGCATCAACTTCCTAATGTTCTTTATAACATAGACTTTATTTGTGTTACATTGCAGGAATCTGTCTTGAAAATGTTCCCCAACCTTAAATTTCTTAATATCTTCCATTATTGGCAATCGTTTCTGATACTTGAAAAGTAGAAGTAACTGTGATTCATAAACAATACTTGATATTCAAACTGAGATAATATAGGTTCTGTTATTACCACTTATTTTCTTTCCTTCCTTTTGATTAACTTTCTATTTAGATGAGATAAGAAATCTTATCTGGTATTTTCCAGATTTAATAATATTCAGCTCCTATAATAAACTAACATCAAATTCAGATAGTATTGTGTAAACATAATATTGTCTTAGGTGCTAAGTTATAGCACAAATGTAAGCAACTGATTGGACACTCATCCCAGATCCCCTAGGGGATTTATTCTTTAAACCATATATGTGAATTTCTGTTTCCCCTTGAAATAGGCTTTGCACATGCAAATAAAGAAAATACTTTAAGAATACTTGTTTTTTTTTTTCACCTTAGCCATCTTTTGAAAGGAGCACACCTGAAATTATGCACTTGGGAAATTACAAGGTTACTCACTTGCATCTTCCTTGTGATTTAATCCATAAGTGTCACAGCTTGCTTGAAAAAAATGCTGTGCATCTGTTATATTAAGAATACAAAACATTAAAATGTGAGAAGGATAATAAAGCAGCAGAATGAGGTTCACCTTTTCCTGGAGATAGTATAAACCCATGGTGAAATAATAATATTAATGTAAGTATTGTACATCAGGGAGTAAAAGATGCAACTGAATCTGAGGACTTTACATGCTCTTTTTTGTTTCTGATTTATTTTCCATGCTACTGAAAATGGAACCCATAAAAGGTCTGATATACAAATATCTTCTCTTTGATCAAGTTTGCCATTTTCCCATTAAAAGAAGGTAGACAGTGAAATGCAGTTGGTTGATTGTTAGTACTTGAGCTGAGACAATTATAGATCAGAAAATATTTTTGCACAACTGCTATGTTTCCCCTGCACAGAGGAGGGAGGCTGTAGAGAGGTCACATGGGGAACTCGGCACAAACCTGGGGGCACTATAAAGCCCCCAGGTTTCACTGTTTCTCTCCATATCTAAGGCAAGGCAGAATTGAGCTCCAGAGAGGCCAGGGAACTTCCAGTGTTGGAACCATGTCTATTAATTCCCTGACCAAAATCCACTGCAGATGATTTGCTTGGTTTTTGTACAAATTCCAAATCCTCTACTCTATATCTTGTAATTACTTAATTCAGAAACATTTGTATAACAAGATTCTAGGATTGTCCCTCTGTGTGTCACTCTGAAGCCTAGAATGTCTGTTGAGTTGGTGTGAAGTGATGAAAACAGCTACAAGAATATTTGAGAGCTCTTCTTATTTAGAATATCACCAGATTCAATCATCACTGGGATTCATGCTCTGTAACTGTTCAATGTTTAAGTTCCTGGTCATTTTTAACTTTTTGTCATTTTAGGAGTTCACCCATATGACAAATGGATTTTCACCTAGTGAAAAATTAATATGAAAAGCAAATGCTAACCATTTTTAAAAGCCCATTTGGAGATTTGAAATATTGATGCTAGGAATTTGGCTTTCTCAAATGTTTACGCTTAGCAAATAGTGAGGAATTAGTCTTCCTCAAGCGATGTCCTATTCTTCACCATGGTAAAGTAGTAGCACTAGTTAGTTATGCAAAATTTTGCTTCCCAGAAATGTAAACAAAATATTCATATTTGCTTTGGCTGTAGAAATTATGTAACTGATAAGCTCTTTGTAAGGTGCAATTTGCCCAGCACCAGTGACTGATAGGACTGGTGCTGTCCCCTCTGATGTACCCACTCCCTGGTAGAATCAGTTTAAAAACTCATTGTAGGAACTGTGTGTGTGTCACAGTTTGGGTCAACTGCACCTGTCTTCCTCCTCTGTGGTTCCTTGAGGGCACCCACAGTAGGCTCCTAGCTCTTCAGCTGTCATGTCTCCACCCAAGAGACTTGTGTCTCTCTACCATCTGACAGGGGGTTTTCCAGGCAGCACAGGTTTCTGGCTATACTGTGATATTCCTAGCAAGCCAGACTGCTTGAACAGGCCAACATCTGTACTTGGATTTCTCTTTGAAGGCAATCCCCAGATAATTGTCCACCGTTATTAGTTACTACTCAGCTCCTTCTAAGCAAGCACATTTATTATTAAGGTAAAAGTATTGCAGAGAAAACACTTTAAAAACAATAAAAGAACCTACACATCTGCTAATAAGCTTACCAGAGATTACCCCCAACTCCAACAAGAGCTCTGACAGGAGTCAGTGCTTCAGATTTCACAAAGGGGCTTTTCCTGTAGTTACAAATTCATAACAGCCTTAGCTCAGACCAAGCACGCCCATGAATAGATTAGCCTTTTCTTTATACCACTTGGGCCTTTGATGTTATGATCCTGGGATCAGGTAATCAATAGACAATGGTCTATTGATTACCTAATCCCAGAGCATAGCTTCAAAAGGCTGACTTTTTGCTTTCACCTCCACCTAGAGATTCCCTGCTATTTGTCCAAAACTCCATTCTTGTCTGGCCCATTGTTCAGTATAGTCCTTTGAAGTTCATAACATTTCCCAGGGTTCACATTCCATCTTTCCCCTAGAGATGTTACATACAGTTCTATTCCACATTAATACATACATTTTGCATTTATTACAATGGCCACCAAAGATATGTAAACTTAATTCAGTGCATTTTTTCATGGATATTGCCATATCTGTCATCTTGTGGACCTTGATACCTGAAGAAAGGAAAGTTTTGGGGAAGCATGGAAACAATATTCTATTCAAAACATCTAGATTTTGAAATATACATATTTCATTTGTTTGAACTGATATCTGATTCTTAAACCCTAACCGCAGCTAATCCAATCTTTTTCTTGTTTTTTAGCCTGAGAAAGTTACTTTATTTATCTAGCTATAAGATTCTGAAAGACTGTAAGAAGTTCATTACCACAGACAAAGTCCCTTGTGCATCAGCTCTGCTCTTGACATTTTTTCCCATAAACTTCTTTAACTGACTTAGTACCCCTGGGACTTTGTGCAATAACTTCCAGTATACTAGAGGCATTATGACTGTGGTACTGAACTAGTGAAAGAAAATATGCTGTGAACCTTTCATACAGAATCATCTTCTTCTTCTTAGATAGCCTGAACTTTGGGATACTTCAAGCTCCATTATGTGTCTGTTTTTCTCTTTAGGTGTAGAGAATTGTTGTTATAATTGTATACATTATGTCTCCTAACTCCTGTCAAAATGTTTGGAAGCTATTCATTATAATACAACCAATTTAACAAACATTAAAGAAATAAAATAAAATACTGCACTCTAAAAAAGCTTAACAATAAAGCTGGAAATGGGAAAAGAAAAGAGATGAGGGATGATACTAATGGTTCCAACTCAGCTCCCTATGGCGTCTGTGACAAAACCCCATTCCAATAAGGCCAACAGTTGTCAAACTAATCATCAATCTTTTGAACTTAAATTTTAGAGTAAAAAGATTGTAATTTTTTTTTTAATTGTTAAGAGAAGTTGTGAGATGAAATTCGTGGGGAGTTCTACAGCCTAGGGCACACCACAGTAGTAGATTCCTGCTTGCTTATTGATTGAAGTCATGATAATGAGAATCTTAAATGGTTGCTGGTGTCTGAATACAGATGTGCAAGGTCTCAAATATAGAGGGACAGATTCTCTGCCTCATTCTGGTCTAATGAAACCATTAATAAATTCCCTGATGGAGAGTTCCATGCAAAGGGATGTCAAATGGTTACAGGGGGACTGGGCCCAGACCATCAAGGGCCTTGTGTTTTTGTTTTGTCTTTTACTTTACTTCTTGCCAGTGGGCTTGGACTGAAGCTGCTAGTCTGAGCTGCTGCCATTGCCACGGTGTCCATACTACTATTTTTAACATGCTAGCTCAAGCTGATCTATCATGAATATGTCTGCCTGCTCTGGGATGTACAGTTTGACTCTCGCCCCCTTGTTCTGTTTTGCTTGTTTGCTTTTCCAGTCAAATTCCTCCTCTTCCCTTGAACCATAAAACTGGGTCTATAAACTTTCTACTGTAGCAAGCAAATATGCCAATATGAATGTTTGAAGGAATATGTGAAGACAATCTTTACTGGCTGGAACTTGCAGAATGGTTGGAAAAGGGTCGTACAAGTGGCAAAGGTATGCAATTCAATCAGGGTGAATGTGGCCCATTCCCAACAGTTGACAAGAAGGTGAGAGTATCAACAGAGGGAAAATTACTTTTTATAGTGACCCAGCTACTGTCAGTCTTTATTCAGGCCTAATTGATGGTGTCAAGTTTGCAAATTAATTCCAGTTCTGCAGTTTCTTTATCATTGAAGTATATTTTTGAAGTTTTTTTCTTGAAGAATGGCCGCTTTTAAGTCTGTTATTGAGTGTCCAGGGAGATTGAAGTGCTCTCCTACTGGTTTTTGAATGTTACAATTCTTGATGTCACATAATCACCACCCTATACCGGAAGCCTACTAACCACTATACTTGCCTACATGCCTCCAGCTTCCATCCAGACCACATCACATGATCCATTGTCTACAGCCAAGCCCTAAGATACAACCGCGTTTGCTCCAATCCCTCAGACAGACAAACACCTACAGGATCTCTTTCAAGCATTCTTAAAACTACAATACCCACCTGGGGAAGTGAAGAAACTGATTGACAGAGCCAGAAGGGTACCCAGAAGTCACCTACTACAGGACAGGCCCAACAAAGAAAGTAATAGAACGCCCCAAGCCATCACCTACATCCCCCAACTAAAACTTCTCCAGCGCATCATCAAGGATCTACAACTTATCCTGAAGGACGATCCCTCACTATCACAGATCTTGGGAGACAGGCCAGTCCTCGCTTACAGACAGCCTCCCAACCTGAAGTAAATACTCCCCAGAAACTGCACACCACACAACAGAAACACTAACCCAGGAACCAATCCCTGCAACAAACCTTGTTGCTAACTTTGTCCGCATATCTATTCAAGGTACACCATTATAGTACCTAACCACATCAGCCACACCATCAGGGGCTCATTCACCTGCACATCTATCAATGTGATATATGCCATCATGTGCCAGCAATGCCCCTCTGCCATGTACATTGACCAAACCGGACAGTATCTATGTAAAAGAATAAATGGACACAAATCAGACATCAAGAATTGTAACATTCAAAAACCAGTAGCAAAAACCAGTCTCCCTGGGCACTCAATAACAGACTTAAAAGTGACTATTCTTCAAGAAAAAAACTTCAAAAACAGACTTCAACGAGAGAGAGAGACTGCAGAACTGGAATTAATTTGCAAACTTGATACCATCAAATTAGGCCTGAATAAAGACTGGAAGTGGCTGGGTCACTACAAAAAGCAATTTCCCCTCATTGATACTCACACCTTCTTGTCAACTGTTGGGAATGGGCCATAGAATCAGGCCCTGATTGAATTGGTCTCGTTAGCCCTACAAAAAGTAATTTTCCCTCTGTTGATGGTCACCCCATCTTGTCAACTGTTGAGAATGGACCACATCCACCCTGATTGAATTGGCCTCATTAGCACTGCACCCCCCCCACACACACTTGGTAAGGCAACTCCCATCATTTTCATGTGCTGTATATTTATACCTGCCTACTGTATTTTTCAATCCATGCATCTGATGAAGTGGGTTATAGCCCATGAAAGCTTATGCCCAAATAAATTTGTTAGTCTCTAAGGTGCCACAAGGACTCCATGTTGTTGTTATAGCTATGATTATACATTTGGTTCATTGTGGGAAACAAAACTATGACAATTGAGCTAGTATGGCTGCTGCAGCATGGTGTTGAAAATATAATTCAGCAGGTAAATCAATACATATCTTTCATCTCATGTGTTGCCCACTCACTGAAATAGTTTTCTCCAAGTTGTTCTAAATTTTGGAATTGTTCAAAGATTGTATATCCTGTTTTACTCTTCTTCTAGACCCTGGGATGTGTTGAAATATCATATTAGCATTACAATAAAATGACAAAGCGTGACAAGATAGTAAGCAAGGATAGAGGCAATCCATCCACTATGAAATCAGATTGTGTTCTTGATGCTTTAGAGGTGATCAAGGCTTCACACAATCTGACACCAGAAACTGATAGCTTGCCAGTGAACATTTCAGAGTTTTCATTTCATGTGCTGAAGATGTGGTGTACATCTTATTGAAAAATTAACTTTGTTAGCAAAAAATTGCCTAGTCCAAATCTTGATGTAACAATGGCTTGTGGTTTATATGGTGTTCTTTGAGATTCTTAGTTTAGTGTTTATATTTTATGACACGCTTGTAGGATGCTGCATATATTAATCAAACTTATAACATCTGTACCCCATGTTATAAGGTTATGTATTGAGTGTTTGCATTGTAAACCTCTGTCACTTTATAACTCACATGAAGGAAGCACTAACTAATGTAAAATGCTGGCTTCCTACAGAATATTAGGTCATGCCTACCAAGAAGGTCCATTGAAACCAAATGGGCCATTGTGAAACATCAAAAAACAAAAACTTTAATTACTCCCTCACATGGAGCTGTGAACTTGTCCCATCAGCTTGAACTCTGGGGGGAGGGAATAAAAGTGCCCAACAAGAGGAAACTGGAACTCATAGGGGCAAGGATTACTAAGCATAAGCAAAAGATCCGTAGTGCTAGGCCTGTGTTAGCCCTAAAGGACATATACAGCTTGCTTATTATAGAACCTTTTACCACCTTTTAAGCCCTAAGACTGTAGCTCATATATGTATCTATGTTTACCTGTTTTAACCTTGTAAATAACTTGTGTCTTTTTCTTAGTTAGTTAATTTATTATAGGATTGGCTACAAGCATTGTCTTTGATGTGAGATCTAAAGTGCAATTGACCAGGGGTAAGTGACTGGTCCTATGGGACAAGGAGTAACCTGGGTATTGTTGTGATTTTTCGTGTAAGGGACCATCTATCACAAAGACACGTTTGCCTAGGTGGCAAGATAACCAGAATACCCAATGTGACTGACTGTCACTCCATGGTTAGGCCTGAAGAGTTCATACTTGGTTAGTAAAATCTAGGTATAGAATTCACAGTCAGCTTGGGATTTGTGCCCTACTTCTTAAGTCTGTCCTGAGGTTGGCACTCACTCTGGTGCCACTCCAGATTGCTAGACAGGAGTTTTTCAGCAAGCTAAAATGAACTAAGACCCATCTAAGAACATCCACGGGGAAGGAAGGGTTAATCAATTTGGCATTTTTATTTCTATCGAGAACTCGAAAGCAAGATGGATAGACTGGGAGTAGCTAATTAGTAAGATTGCTTTAGAGAGTGTTAGGATGGTCCCTTTGTAAAAGTACTTAGTGGTGACTGCACGATTTTGCGTGGCGGGGGGGCAGGGGACCCAGATTTGAGGTTTCAAGCTGGGCCCAGAACACCCTTGGCACAACACTGTATTCAGCCAGCATACCTAGATCCTAAGCCCACCCTTTAACTCACAGCACAGAGAGTAGAAAGGGATAGGAAGGAGAAGTGATGAAAGGGAGTATAGCAAACAGTTCAATGGAGAGCAGCTGCCATGTTCCCTAACTGCCCCTTCCTGAATCCAAAGTCCAATTGAAAACCAATCTACTGCTGTATATTCAGCCAATGTAAAGAAAAGAGGGCAAGTATTGTATAATGATGTCAGTTGTATGGGTAAAATCCTGCATCCTGAACTAGCTGCAAGTGATGAAGGAGCCATACTATAATCTGTTACAGAAAGGGAATTACACTAATGGAATCTTGTGATCCCATAAGCATATGTTGTAGTTGTAAAATGTTCACAAGCATAAATAGATGTAGCCTATATAAATTGAACTAGTGGGAAAAAAAATCAAAATACATCCAACAAATAAGTGGACTAAGAATTTTTGGCATCACTGTTGACCACATCTTTTTCGTGGAAATCGATCTCTGAATTATTTACCCAGCAGCAAATCTTCTGTTTTCCTAGGCTCAAGGGACAAGGCTGCTCTGTTTTCAGATGGCCTATCTATAACGGAGACTGCACTTTCTGGCTATGTAGATTCAGTAATATATAGTTCCATATCAGCAGCATCTATTCAAACCATTTTATGAAATTGTCACCAAGAGATCCCATATGTATGTTGAACAAGAAGGGAAATATGATTGATCCTTGTGCACTGCAAATCAAATCCCTTGGCAATGATAAGTTTTTTTCCCATTATTGCCAACTGACTCTTCAATCCATAATATGACTGGAACCACTGGAGGGAAATTCAGGCCACACAGCAGCATCCCTTAATCTCTGAAGCAGCAACCCATAGTCAATTGTGTCAAAAGCTGCCAAAAGGTCTGTCTGGAACAGAACAGCCAAATGATCCTCCCCTAAACAGGTTTAATTATGGTTTTAAATTATTTTCTTTCCATTAAATGGCTTTCTGTTCTCATAATTTGCATTAATCTAGCAAGTAACCATCAAATAATGATAATTAAAATAGCATCAAACAGATCAATTGTTGATATGCAAATAACTCCTAATAGATTTAACTAATTTGAGACAATGCTTCAAGATTTCTGAATTCAAATATTATAGTTTGCCGAAGGTGTGCTATCAGTGTAGAAGTTTATTAGTTTTAAATATAGTGCAAGTGTAACCGGCAACTCCCCCAAATTCTTTAATCCTGAGTAGCTATTTACCACTCACCATACGATGTTGCCTGAAGCATTAAGGAAGCCCAAATTTGCACGCCTGTAATGCAGTCTCCCTGCCTGTCTCGGAGAGAGAGAATGTTTTCCTTTATTCTATAATCCATTGCTTCATATGCTGTCTTTTCTGTCCAGCTAATAGGGTCAAAAGAGTGCCCTCTGTTCCTGGATCATGTGCTTTCAAGAGATTGCCCTAAGAGCACACATGATTTTATAACACAATAAAAGATTATTAGGAAAAATATAGTTTAAAAGGCACACAATCAAGAAATGTGATAAAATGGAATATGTGTACAACATATTATTAATATCATGCATTTTTGTACTCCGAGTAGAACACCTAATTAGGTTCAAAATCTATATTTTTTATTTTAAAACACCTAGTATGCTTTTGGAGGGAGTCGGGGAAATGTTTCTTGGAAATTCAGGTTCATGTGAAAGCTAAACTTCCTTAGAGATTCCATCCACTCAAGATTTTTCACTCAAGCCTTGTGTTCCCTGCATGAAACAGGGTAGAAAGAATGTTGCCCACTCACACATGAGGCATTGTTAGCAGAGGCTAGCATACAATAGGCTCCTTCCACCATCCATCCCACCCTACCATACTTGTATCATCCTCTTATGTTCAGCTCAAAAGGGGATAAGATCAGATTCACTCTTTGGAAAGCTAGGCCAGAAGCTCATCTTTAGAAGGTTGGCATTTAGGCATCCTGTCGCCTTCAACACCTGCTCATCATTGGAGTTATTTCTTAGTCCTCTCCCCAACAGGAGGTTTTCTTTGGAAAGATTGGACTGAGTTCCTCTTCTTCTTCCTGTCAGCAGAAGGTTGGGTTTGGCAAGTTCTGATTATTGCTGATTTTTGTGCCCAATAGCAACATCCATATCGCAAACCAAACTTCTGTAGTTTCTCCAGACTCTAATACACAGAGAATTCATAATTTAAAGCATAAACAGGAAATACTGGAGTATGCTTCAGCCACTTTTAGGTGTGCTTCTTGCTGATTTCTGGTGTTTCTTAAGTACTATTTGCTATACCTCCTTTGTCTTTGGGCCCCATGATGGTTAATTTGAATACTACTACTCAATGTAGCAGAGGTTTTAGAGGGAAATATTGACTCCACCTTAGGTAGGTGAAAGAGAGTATATGTTCAGTTACTAGCTGGAGATCTTTCAGAAGCTGTTTCTGGCCTTATAGTGATATCTGTTGTTGCCCTTGGTGAACTTCAGTTTTCCTTCCACATATAAGCTCATATTTTGCATAGAGTCAAATTCTTAACTGGCTCCATAGACTGTAACAGTATTTCTACTTGTAAAAGAAGTGAGACAGTTTTGATGACTATGACTGAGAGTTAACCACATTGAAAGAGTGCATATATGATGTGACTATTTGAGGGGAAATTCTGCCCTTAATATATGTTCAAAACTCCCACTGATGTAAGTGGAAGCTGCACTTGTTTGTCAGAGTAGCATTTGGCTGTCTATAACTCTGCAGTCAAGAAGAGAAAATTTCTGCTTATAATGTTGCTTTGATAAATTCAACAAATACATGATTCATTTAGTGTTCCTAGAAGTTACAAGGCTGTTAGCTTCTTAATCATGGCTTATCTTTTGGAAGGTATTTGATTATTGTTCTTGTGATTATATTACAGTAGCATGGTTACTGAAATTGATTGCCCCAAAAAGATTTATTACTTGGATGGGATAAAATATATTTTTAATTAAAACGTAACTAGAAATGAAAAATATTGGCTTATTTCCAGTCTGGGTTATCAAAAACCATTTGTATTAGTATTATAATGATGTTGTTTGTGTTATTTACCAGTTGCACAGTACATGCCTGGAAGGTGTCCATAATTTTCTCTAATGTTCTGCAAGAGCTATCTTTTTATTTAGTGGGCTTTTTTCCCAAGTATATTCTCATGTATACATGCAGGGCCAGATTCTCTGCTGCTTCCTCTCCATCCCAGACATGCCATTTGTGCTGGGGGACCTAGGAGACTATTTTGGTATAGCTCTGTGACATCTACAGGCATTGAGGATTCTTATATGCTGGGGAATTGTCAAAGGGGAGGGAGGGTCTAGTCTATGCTATTTTTGCATCGCCTGAGCAGCACAAAGGGAACACCAAATCCACCCCTCATTGTTTTCAGTGTAAAGTACAATGTCTATTTTTATGACTAAATTCTCCCTTCCTGTGTAGTGTGATAAAATCTAAAATGCTCCCCAATTCCTAATGCTGAAATCTACTTGCCTTTATGATTATTTGCCTGTTGATGAGGATAAAGTTGACGTTGTGGAATAAAGAGCCCCGTTTCATTGTTGCTCTCAGAATGATGGCGTTCCAATGTACTGAGAGTCTGGTGTCAGTTTATTGTCTATGAACATGACAATGTTGTCTTAATCACAAGCTTTGCCAAGGGACCAGTCACAATTGTTTTTGCTGGTAGTCAGTGTAGTGACTGCCATTCTGGAATTCAGTTGGCTGTTCTGCATTCTCCAAAGGCACTCAAGGGCACCTAAGGACACATTGATTCACGACGGTGTCCTTGATTTACTTTACTTCACTGAAACTAGTTTGGGGTCATCCGGTTGTAAAACTGTATTTTGAACACATTATTATTATTATTATTATTACTATTATTATTTATTTTTAAAATCAGCCTGGTACTCTTTTTATTATTTAATTGATTTATTGTTTATTGAAGCAGATGTCTGACTTTTGTACTGAAAATTCTGAGCTAATATTACTCATGCTTTTAGTTTTAGATGATGACAATGCCCCTGACTAATCATCAGTGGTTTAAATCCACCCTCTCTTGAACCAAGCCTGAGTAGCTGGCCTTGGCGTGGTGATAATTTCTGAGGATGTGTGGGGGGAGGGAGGGGTAGAATTCTTCTCCAAGTCATGAAGTGCCAGCAACCTCTTTGCCTAAAATAAATTTAAAAAAAAATAAATTAATGGAGATATCCTATCTCCTAGAACTGGAAGGGACCTTGAAAGGTCATCGAGTCCAGCCACCTGCTTTCACTAACAGGACCAAGTACTGATTTTGCCCCAGATCCCTAAGTGGCCCCCTCAAGGATTGATCTTACAACCCTGGGTTTAGCAGGCCAGTGCTCAAACCACTGAGCTATCCCTCCCCTTTTTTCAGAAGCCCTGGTTCCATCAAGTGTAAATGCTGGTTCAACAGTACAATTTTTCAATTCAGTAATGATCTTTTCATCTATCTGATCCTTCAGATAGTTCATCCAGAGTTGTACTTGTTATTTTTAATTTAAGTGTGAGGCTTTTTAGGGAAGGAGGTGAGGATGAGTTTTCTCAGGGCAAGTTGTATTAAATGAAATCTTCAGCTCAACAACAGTTAAGAAAAATTTCCAGTGGCCATTGCCGAAAATATCAGTCTGGGAGGTTACCACTTGATTGGCTGGAGACCAGCATTTATTGTCCAGCTTCAGTATAAATTTCGTTCTTATCTTCTAGTCATTGCATCTCCTCTGACAGTGAAGGGGAATGAAGGCCTCTTTGCCATCATATTCCAGATGTTGTAGTTTTGCCCTCCTTAGTATTTAGTTTTGTCCACATTTCTTAATCATGTAACTGTTAATGTATGTCGTATTATCATTTAATTCAGCTGTGGATCTGAGCACTCAGTGTGCGCTCTATAGTAAGCAGTCTTCAGTGAGGCCAGTTTATTATTCTACATCTCTCTAGTTGATAAATCTGTGTCCTTCAGTTGCATGATATGGGAGAAGCCTTGATACAATCTCGTCTTATAATTTTGCATGGAGTGCTAAGTATCATTGTGGTGGGGCTGTGGGGGATTTGAGTGTTTGTTTGAATTGCTGGCTAAACGTTGGTTATTAGCATTTGGCTCTTCCTATCACCATAACTCATTGTGTAGTGCCCTCAATAAATAATAAAACCCTAGCTCTTATATAGCACTTTTCATTAGTGCAATGGCAAAATAGGACTGGAGTCAATAAATTTTGGTTATAATTAGTTAATTCATGGGAGGGAGGAAAATAAAACCACAAACAGAAGTTGAACACACATAACTTCAACTTCTGTCTGTATAGTGTTCATTCATCATAAAAAGATTGAGTTTTTGTTCAAAGTTTCAAAATATAAAAAGTTAATGAATGTAATTCTCCACTCTATTATACTAGTTTTATGTCAGTACAATCCTGCTGAAGTTTATGGAATTAGACTGGCATAGAACCTATATATCAAAGTGAAGAATCAAGCCCCATATTCCTGTTTCCTTCTGTTGATGAGACAAATGGAGCTTCTTAAGACTGTACACTATAGGTACATAAAATGTCTTTGAAGATTAATTTAGGTTTTAAAGTATGCATTTATTATTTACAGACTACAAAAAGTCCCATAACAAGAACATGACAACCTTTATGCATTAGACAAAGAAAAGATGCTAGAGTCATTTCACAGGAAACCCCTACCCATGTGAGAACTTGAAAAACTAGAGAGAATTGAGATACAATCTTACATTTTCTCTTTTTATAATGGAAAGAGAAAAAGAAGTTTTTATTGTATTGCACACTTGCATTAGATCCACAGATCGCACTGGGATATTCCAGAAGAATCCTCTGTTAGAATGTAAATCTCTAGTTACTAACCAATTACAGATACATTGCCCTTCCAAAAATACTTCTGGGACTCCAGATAACTCAATATATTTATATTTAAAAATGTTGATATACAAATTGCTTCTTAATGCAAAGAAACTCTGGTCCTTCATATCCACTATTCCCAGTTAGGCAAACCTGAGAACTGAAAGTTTAATGATGAGATATAAAAAGAGAGAAAAAATGATAGAAGTAAAAGAAAAGAACACAAAAGAAAAATAATGAAAACATTGCTCTTGTAACTGTTCGGAGTTACAGTTATCTCTAAGGTGGTAGTAAAGACAAATCTCTGTCTGAGTCATATCCTATACTGCTACAAAGCCATTGATTGGAATAAAAAGCCCCCCATAAATTCAAAGGTAGAACAAACTTCTAAGTTCAGCTTAAGAAGGAAAGGGGGTTCATAAAATATTAATTCTGAGACAGATTAAATTAGTTTGACATTTTGAAGTTTGAGCTTGGTAAAATGCAGGCTTCTTCATTTACAAAACTCAGTTTTTATTCATTGTCCATGATTTCGCTAATCTTCAATTCATGTCAAATTTACAATTGAACAGCACTGTATAGTGGTATAGGCATAATTTGTCAGAGCAAGTTCTCTTTGATGTTGTAACTTTGCTTTCAATATACCTTGTATTTTTCATAATCTTTTTCACTATCTTTTCATGTAAATCATTTATAATCAATACATCTAAAAAGTCAAGCTGCCAGATCATTAATATCTACTGAAATAAACATCAGTCAAAACATGAAAGTATGTTTGGGATTGTAAAGAATTTGTGAATGTTCAAACACGAGTCTCAGCACAATCTTGTTGTTTTCATTTAATCTTCTCTAAAATCATATCTTATTTCTAGGGATTGATGAACCATCTTAGATAAAATAAAAATCATCCTGTATCTTTACTCAACGCTCGGGTTGAACCTTTATTGTGTTTGACTAACTTTCTCCCTATTGTTTTTGTCTGCACTCCTGGATTCCAGCAGCAAGCAGAAATGCTGAAAGGCTGCTCTCACAATATTTTTGGACAGACAGAGGAAGGAAAAATGTCTATGAAATACTGTGGTCTCCCAAATTCCATAGTATTCTTAAGCCCAATCAATGGGAGTAGAAGGAGTTAAGGTTTTAGCGCTTCAGGCATCCTGTAGATCAAGTTGGAGGCTGCCCCAAACACAATGCCTTCCTAAAATGTCCTTCTGCAGTACATGCAGTGTAATTGTAGCCATATAGCTCCCCAGATATTAGAGAGACAGAGCTTTGTGTGGCTCAGAAACTTCTCTCACTAACAAAAGTTGGTCCAATAAAAGATATTTCCTTACCCACTTTTTCTTCTGCAGAACAGTTAGACACTCCCCACCCAATACAGGACTTTGCCTAATCATAAAATTTAGCCCTATATGAGAAAATATCTCCCATAACTGTATCATCTAGCTCTTCTCTGAACAAATCACTTGTTCCTGTACTATAGGTGATTAGTGCAACCTCCTCTTATTTTTATTTATAATATTGTATCCTTCCATCTTTGAGATTACTTTTCTTATTTTCTCTATCCTCAAAGACTCTGAATGCCATACTGATTTCCATCACCTTTAGCTTTTCCTGCATCAGACTTTGTAACATTTTTTTCGTTGTTCACCTGTTCCACGTTAACACATTTCCAGTGTAACTAATTTCAGCTCTAGTCAGTTCACTCACTGTGTTTGCATTCAACTAGCAATATTTGGAATGACCTGGGCTAGGTTAAGGACTTGGGGCCTTCCAAAAACATTTCAACCTTTATACCAGACATGCCTGTTTAATTCCATATTGTATGGAATAAATCAAGTTAGGATGACCATCTGGTTCCCTAAGTACGTGGTCATCAGCTATGGAATTTTCAGTTTTGACAATACCTGGTTCAATATTTTGCTGTATCCCAAAATAGTTTCCCATCTCTCTAGTAATGGGACTTTTACATATTTTGTGCCTGCAGCCCTCTTTCCCAGCAAAACTGCTTAGTATACAAATTTTCAAATATAGGAAGCTGCAGCAATACTAGTACTAACTAAATTCCAAACTTCTTTCTTCCACAGCGAAAAGGAAATTATCTGTGTTGTATCAAAGATAGTTGCGTTAATCTGTAAAGTATGTCGAGTATTGTGATACGATGGTCCAAATTGCAAAGGTTGTTTTTGGCTAAATACAGAATGTGCTTCTTAAAATCAGAGACTATATTTTCCACCCTCAGTATTTTCTCCTACTGCAATTAGTATAGGGAAAATATCACCAGCCTTTACTACACATAGATCCTAAAAATATTGTTCACTCAATACCTCCTTAACACAGGCTTTCAAAATGTCTTCCCGTAATAATCATCCTTTAAAGGTGTAAAATGGAGAGTCACAACTCTTCAAGGATGAGCTCTCTCCTTGAGCATTATGCACTTAAACTTTATTGTTTGTATTTGACTTCAGTGGTAAACTTTATAGAGCAGGGACTTTGTTGGTATGGCTTTCTCTATGGTATGGCTATACAGAACCAAGAACTGTGCTTACTAAATAATATATTTCCATTTAGCAAGCACTACTGATTTTTCTTGTTTAACACATGTACCATGTAAAGGAGAATTTCTAAGCAAATGTTAACATTTCTGCACTAAGCAGCTTTGAGCTTAATTCTTTTGAGAATATTTGGGGAGAAACATGGTTTTCCGAGAACAATAACGATGTAATTTCTGTGATTGTGCTGCATTCAATAGTGATAAGAACAAATAATATTAACCTTAAATTAAATGCTTGCTAGCACATTCAGCATCACTAGGGTTGCCAGGTGTCTGGGTTTCAACCAGAACACCCGGTGGAAAAGGGACCTTGGCAGCTCTGGTCAGCACCACTGACCAGTCCATTAAAAGTCCGGTTGGTGCAGGGTTGGCAGGCTCCCTACCTGGCTCCGCATGGCTCCCCAGAAACAGTGACATGGAGGAACTGCCATGGGGGCTCTGTGCGCTGCCCCTGCTCCAAGTGCCAGCTCCCATGGCCAATTAGATCTGCGGGGGCAGCACCTGCAGGTGAAGGCATCGCACAGCCGCCTGGTCATGCTTCTGCCTAGGAGCAAAGGGACATGTTTCCACTTTCGGGGAGATACTCAAGATGAGCACCACCTGGAACCTGCTCCCTGCACCCCCTCATTCTCCCCAACCCCCGTCCCTGAGTCCAAAGTCCCTCATCCTCCCCAAACCCCTCCTGCACTCCGAACCCCTCGGCCTCACCCTGGAGCCTTCTCCTGCACCCCAAACCCCTCATCCCCAGAGCCCTCCCTCCCTCCCACACCCCAACCCCCTGCCTCAGCCCAGAGCCCCCACTCACACTCTGAGCCCCTCATTTCTGGCCCCAGCCCAGAGACCACACCCCCAGCCTCAGCCTGGAGCCCTCTCCTGCACCCTAAACCCCTCATTTCTGGCTAAAGCCCTCACACTAGCCCGGTGAAAATAAGCAAGTGAGTGAGGGTGATGGAAAGCAAGCATCAGATGGAGGGGGGAATGGAGTGAGCGGGGGAAGGGGACTCAAAGAAGGGGCGAGGCAAGGGTGTTTGGTTTTGTGCAATTAGAAAGTTGGCAACCCTAAGTGTTGCCTGGAGCCAGCTTGCAGAAACCAAATGATTTTGAACTCTGTTCTGTTCTACGTAGAGACACAGACAAGACATTGCTTTGAAAATGAGTGTAAAACACATTTATTATAAGTATATTTTAAAAATGAATTTGAAAAATTGCATCAGTAAATTAATTAATTAATTATATTATATTATATTATAAAATATATTAAATAAATATAAATTATTAATTATAGCTTATTCTATTCAGTAACAAACACCCTTCCACACTTGATTTTTTAGGGTTCTCTGAGGACAAGATTTATAACAGTTTGAGACTGAATCTACTTCCAGTACTTTAAGCTGTGTTCCTTGTGTCTGACTTTGGAACTGGTCATGCAGTCCTTATTCAAGCATAATTTAGTGATGGATGCCATTGAAATGCATTTAATAATATGACACTAGATCAAATGCCAAGAATGTGTTAGGGTGGGGCTGTGAGTTGTAAGTGTCTCCAGGGCAGATCCTCAGAGTGTATTTTTCTCAGTACCAATCAATTCTTACTAGCTTAATATTAAAGTCAATCTTTTACATGTACATTTGTATATCTTTGCTTTTTCAGTGTATTATTTGTTATGTCCCATAGCATTGGGACTAGGAGAGTAAGCTTTCAGAGAAAGTCAAGTGGAAATTATTTAAATAAACAAAATCAAAAGAACTGGTACTATGAAAAATTACTGTTGCATATCCGTGATTGAAGCCATAAGTGAGCTGGGATAAAGAAAACTCATAGGGAAAGCAAAAGTTTTATAAGGAGACAGCTGAGCAAATTATCACATTTGTCCTGGAAATGATCATTAGAGTGTTAGCATTAGTTTCATAAGATGAACATCTGTGCATTTACTCTGAAGTTGGCAGGTTCTCTTGAGCTAGAGAAGCTACAGAACTCGTTCATATCCGCTGACTTGGATTTGTTTTTTTCTGCAAAGCAAGCGCAGATAGTTGTTTGCAGGATTGCACCTTACAGTATACTGTTACTAAAGTCATTGGACTGATACATGATAGAGAGTGCTCTGTGCAGTAGCAACAAGCTACAAGAAGGAAAACAAAAGAAAATGTTATTTTACTGAAGTCCGGCATGAGAGTCTGGAGTGAACAAAAAGGCTTTAACTAAATGGATCAGAAAATCCATGAAGGAAGAATTAGTTGTATTTTGAGTTTTGACTCTTACTGACTTTCATGTTGGCACGTGATTGATTACCTGTTTCTCTTTAAATCCATGGATTACCTTTCTTTTCTATTGATTTCTGTGGAATCAAATTAACTCCAGAACTCTAGAGGAAAAGAGTCCCTAATATTTGGGTCACCACCTTTGATAAACTTGTAAACATTCTAGAATGTTAACTAGTCCCCCTGATTAGCTGAGCCAGAAAACTGACACAGCTAGTTAATCAGTTTTCTAGAGCAGCAACCATGTACCCTAGATTCATGAGTCTCGTGGGAAAATTGCACATTCTACAATTAAATTAAATCCATTTTGAGAAATATTTTAATAAAAACCACACCACACCAAAGATGCAGGCACAGATTATGTTCACAAGGTATTAGATATACCACATTTGTATCCCCCACTACAATACAGTAAGAGATATAACAACAGAGGATAAATTACACAGATTCTGCACAAGTCACACAACCAACCCTTCGTCTCTGACTCTGAACATGATGTATGGCTCTGTTCTTCTGGGCCACAATATGCTCCACATTTGTTTTCTCAGCTGTATTGTTTAGATCAGGGGAGGGCAAACTATGAGCTGTGGGCCAGATTGGGCTCGGGAGGGCTTTCAATCCAGCCCACGGGATTGTCAGCCCTGTGGTGTGGCGGGGCTAAGGCAGGCCCCCTGTCTGCCCTGGCTGCGTGCCGCTCCCAGAAGTGGCCAGCACAGTGTCCCTGCAGCCCTTGGGGCAGGGGGGAAAGGGGGACAGACTGCTCTGGACACTGCCCTCGCCTGCAGGCACTGCCCCCCACAGCTCCCATTGGCTGGGAACGGGGAACTGTGGCCAATGGGAGCTTCAGGAGTGGTACCCACAGGTGAGGGCAGCACATGGCGGAGTCCCCAGTGCCCTCCATCCCCCACCTCCAGGAGCCACTGCTGGACATGCTGGCCACTTCTGGGAGCAGCTTGGGGCCAGGGCAGGCAGGCACTTTTTACTACAATGTGAAATATGCTGGTCGTTTTCTTCCCTCAAGTCTTGTCACCACCCCACCTGCCAACAAACACATACATACATTCCCTCCATCCAACAAGAATTGTTTTGGAGACTCCTCTCTAAAAATAGCCATCATAAAAGAAAAGAGCATGCCTCTGTATCTAAAATTTTAAAGGATCATTGTCATACTAGAATGCAGGAGGGATGGGCCTACATCCCCTGAGCTGGCGACCATCTGTGCAACACTTAATACTAATAATCATAATAATCTTCCTACTTACATAGCACCTTACCTCTTCAGAGCACTTGAGAAACATTCACTAATTAGCCTTTACTACACTCCTGTACAATAAGTATTATTCTCATATCATGCCTGGGGAAATCGATCAGAGTTTAAGTAAACTGTCCAGGACTGCAGAGCTTATTTTTTTAAAAAGACAAGTCAACATTTGAGCTGGCAGCAGAGAGACATGCTTGGGAGAAGTTAACACATTTATGATGAAGCAAAACTAGCACCTGAGAATCTCTCTGAAGGTGAAAATTTCTGAAGTAGAAAAGTTAATGCAAAGTCACTATTTATTCTGGAATAAATAAGGAGCCTTGGGTTTTGACCACTAACAGTACATTGGCTCCTTAAAATTCTTAATTATATAAGACTATCGAGGATCCCTTCTTCTTATTTGGAATCACATTACAGTTGTCTATACAGATAATCAGCTATGTAAAAGTATTTGTATGGTTCTCTGTATATTGCCACAGGGATACCATTCTTTTGCAGTTCGGCTTTGTCTTGCTGAAGAAGTGCTATACATTTCATCCTTTTTTTCTTTTCTTTTCTTAGCCTACGGCCTGAAAAGCATTCAATATCTAGTGCATGTTTAAAATGGGCCCTTTAAAGTTTATTTTACAGCTTGTTCTTGAAGAAGGTCTCAGGGTCAAAATGTCTTTGGAAACTTTTTCATTTTCAATGTACTCTCAAGATAATCCTTTTGCTCCACTTCATGCTCTGTGCTAGACACAGCCAACTTCTCTGTGATTTGTGATTTTATTGTTGAAAAGTATTGGTTATACTGCTCAATTGAAAGCAGTGGACTTGACTGCCCATACCCAGCATACACCTGTGTTTTTAAGGTGTTTGGCTTTGCAAATTTTAACCAAATATCAGTGAATGTATTGCAAGTACCATAGGCAATTTTATATTTTATGTATTTATTTTTCTTTCAATTTATAGCACACAATAGGTGCCTGTTTAGGCTCTAGGTAATGTCACGAATTAAAAATATGGTCACATAAAAAATAAAAATACTTTGAACCAGCAGCTAAACTTCTCTCCAAAACCAGAAAAAATAAGATGAAACCCAACAGCATGTCTCCCAACCCCTTATTACAAACACCAGTTTTTATTATGATCCTTCAGCCTCAGGCAGTGATAGGCTGGTCAACCAATTCACATTATTTTAGACCAAGGTGAGGAAGTACATTTTATGGTTTGTCTACACAGCAGCTAGGAGGTGTGATTCCCAGCTTGGGTAGACATACCTGTGAAAGCTCTGCTCAAACTAGTGCACTAAAAATATCTGTGTGGCTGGGGCAGTAGAGGCAGTGGCTTGGGCTAGCCACCTGAGTATGTACTTAAGGGGATAGAGAGGACAGTACTCAGACAACTAACCCAAGCGGCTCCCTGTGCTGCCACAGCCACACTGGCATTTTTAGTGCACTAGTTTGAGCAGAGTTTTCACATGCACATCTACCCAAGCTGGCAATCACACTTCTCAGCGGCTGTGTAAAGTAAAAGGAAGGGCCCCTCAAGAAGAACTTTCTGCCACCAAAATCCTCTTGATTTATTCCAAGACAGTTCCAGATCTAGCACCTTCTCTGATCGTTGGTTTGGCAGCATGGTGGAGCATAAAGTATTCTCTCAAGTAGGCACATCCACACCATTTAGGGACCTATGCAATAGATTAAAAAAAAAAAAAAAAAAACCTTAACTCTCCCAGAAATCTTAAGGGTGCCAGTGTTGTGAACAGCCGTATTCTACAGCTTCAGATACCAGGTTGATTTAAGTCATGTTTCTTTGTAATGCTCATTGCAGTAATCTACTCCTGAGGTGGTAAAGGCATGAATGACAATGGCAGTGTCTGCAATAGAAAGAAAAATCTCACAAGATCCTGCTTCAGACACAGATGGAAAAAAGGCCTTCCTAGAAACTGTTTTATATGGACTAACTATAGCTGAAGATCCAATACCTCTCCCCAGAACACAAATTCTCCTACCACATTGTGGATATGCATATTAAGATAATTGTGTTTTGAAAGTAATTAAAACTAATAATTTTATACAAAGCAGGAAAAATTAGTTGACTGAGATGAGCATTGCACAATATTTTCATTATACTTAAAATTATTAAAAGTAACCTACCTTGGTTCTGTCTTTTGAAAATTAAAACTCCGTTTTTACATAGACCCTAGACGGTAGCTGAGCATTGATGGCCCAATACCAAAATTCCTCATATATGAGCTAGCAGAACCTCTTCTAGAAGCACCAGGATACATCTTTTCCCCTGTCCTTCACTTTTGTGCTAAGATGGGCACAGATGTTAGGACACTGGCATGTAAGATTCAGGAGACTTGGGTTCAATTCACTGCTCTACCCACAGTCTTCCTCAGTAACATTGGGTAGGTCACTTGGTCTCTGTACCTCAGTTCCTCATCTGTAAAATGGGGATGTTTTCAGGAGAAATACATTGAGTGTGAGGCACTCAGACACTATGCCAATGGGTGCCATGAGTAGATCATATGGAACAAGTTTGCAATGCTGATGATATAGAAGTAAGCATAAGACATGCGCTGAAACCATCAACAAATTTTCAGCACCTAGAGTTGCTATTTATTTTTGTTTCCAAGATCTAAAGGATCAGGTTTACATAGCATCATTTTAGCTCATGCTTCTCTTATATGATATTTCCTATGTATTTTGAAATTGACATGCTATTAATTGCTCATGAGAAGTCATACCTTTTTCCTAACCAAAACCATGACAAGTAAAGTCCAGCACTATTGCTCTACTAAGCACTGTTGTTAATGAGACTACAAGTGAAATGTTCCCATTAAAAATATGAAACTGCTAATGATGTTGCTTCTGACTGGGGAAGAAGGGCAAACAGTATTGTGATGGATTGTTGCCAGAAAATGTCTCCATCCTTTGAGGCGCCACTGGAGCAGTAGTGCTAATAGCAGTGGTAGTGCAGATGAAAGCAAGCAGACTTCCTAGTAATGTAAGAAAAATCAGAAGATTCGTCTCAGCCTGTCCCACTTAAATGCTTCATTCCCCAATAGTACAAATAGTTTTTTTCACTTGGCTTGAATACATTTATAGTGTAGTAAACAGAGTGCTTGCTGTTTCTTGTACAGACACGGAAATGTGAATTAGAGACAACATTACTACACTCTTCAACTTTATCACAAGCCTGTTGTTTCCTTTAGCATCCATTTCTATATTGTACTCTTCGATAGCAAACTTGGCACTAGGCCTAAATATGCAAGGTGCCAAGTGCCTCCTGAGAAATGCTGAGTACCCTCAAGCACCATTGACTTCACTGTAGCTACAGGATGCTCAGCACCTCTCAAGAGGCGCTGAACAACTTTTTGGGTAGCTGATGGGGCTCCAGTTCTACTGCCTCCACTGATCATAGCTTTGGCAGGAAGGCAAAGACAGAGAGAGAGGCAGTCTTATAAGAAGGCATGTTCTGAGAGCCTGAAGTTCAGCGGTACTATGTACACACAGCTACCATCGACTTCAATTGGAGACGGAGTTGTGAGTGCCCAAAGCATCTGAAAAACAATGTTAATTTTTAAGCATTTTTTAAAATTATCAATTTAAATTTTCACAGTTGCACACAATCGTGGGTGGTTATTTTATTGATTTGTTTTATCAATTTGATGAATTATGGCGTGTTAGACAATGGGGGGGTCAGACTTTTGTTTAATGACAGTAGACGTTGAGACGGTTAAATGATCACTGTTAAAACACAAATTGTCATATGAGATTTTAAAATATACAAAGAAAATATCATTTAAATCAAACTCTAATAAGTTCTCAATAGCATTTTTCTTTCTTTTCCTATCTGTAAATGTAGATGATTATTAATGGAAATATTTGTTTGTCAGTTTATTTGTGTAAGGTGAAATTAACGTTTACTGACATTTACCGATAAGTAGGCTTGGAAGGATTCGATTTTTTTTTAAGATGTCCAAGGTATGTTCATAGGCTGTATTTTAATATGTACTTTACAGATCATTCCTGAAGAAGGCCTCTGAAAACAGAGGCTTATGGTAAAATAAGTTAAATATGGAGATTTTGGCAGAAATAATTAGAGAGCTCCTGATATGCAGTTAATGTAGGTCACCACCAGTGTGAGGTTTTTTTTCAAGCACTGGAATCATTTCATTCCTTTGTTCTTTAAAAACTTAATACAATCCAGTTGCAGAATGGATGATGGTTAGTCATTTGCAGTAAAAATATGGCAGAAATTATTCAGCCAGTAGGGTAGGGCAAGGTCCAGAAAATTGTCTTAACATTTTTTTATCACAATGAAAAGATGGCACAATGAAATGTCACATAGGCATTTCAGACAGCTATTGCTCTGGATGAAATAGGTTCAACACTGTTCTTATGTTAAAATGAGATTGGGCCATCCAGTGCCAAAAGTATCTTATCACTGATGCCACAGTATCCCTGCTGATGCAGGTGTACGTGACGCAAAACTATCTATCTATCTATCTATCTATCTATCTATCTATCTATCTATCTATCTATCTATAATTATTACTAGCTAGTGACTTGTAGGCTGTCTTGGGTTAGGGACAAATGAGTGTTTGTTTCAGATAAGCCTATAAACATAACACAGTACAAAAGGTTCCTGTGACTGTTTATGACATTTAATTTCACTGCCAGTCTGGATTTTACTGTGAAAAATTGGCATTCATAAGTCCCATGTGACTTTCTCTTTCCCAAAGCATATGGTGGGGCCAGTGTATTGAGTGGCCCTCTTACAGCAATTCATAAAATTTTTGTGATAGATTCTGCTTTAGCTATTTATGTTCCCGGCTACACTCTTATTGTCAGTTAAATCTTATTCTTGTGTACTTTTGCCATTGTATTTTTATATGATTGTTTCTGCTTTTATCTAAGATCCGCAGTTATTTTCCCCCATATCAGTTATACATAGCAAGGGGCAGTTTTAAAAAAAGGGGATTAGACAAAAAGCCAGATTGATCATTGAGTTACTCCATTTTTATCATCAGTATAATTCCATTTATTTCAGTTCAGTTACGCGGTTTAAAGCTAGAGTGATGCAGTGGTGTATCAGGCTAAAAGTTTACCTAACCATAGATGTGAACAAGATTAGAGATGCCATTAGGAATCATTGACACATACCTGCTTGATTGCACTTATGGTAAATATAGAGATTCTGGTCTTGCTTCCAGTGGTCGTTGGGAGTTTTGCAATTACCTCTCTAGGAGCAACATTGAGACTATACATAGGCCTCATGAATTACAGAACAGTACTGTTGCTCAGATGGTGCCTGCATCTGGAAGGCTTCCACAATATACTCTCAATTTAAGATTTTACAGTAGTTTTTTGTTTTACACATATTGCCTCTCTTGCCTGGGGTGCTTGACTCAGGATTGGATGTACTGGTTTTGATACAGTAAAAACTGACCTGAACCTGTGCCCACAAATAGAAGTGATTCCAAACTGAGCCTTTTGTGAGATTTAAAATACCTTGGTTGACTTTTTTAATCAATGTATTTTCATTCTGGGCATTTCCTGACTCTGGCCAGGACCAGAAGAACCAAAATACTTCAGGAAATGTGCTTCTCCTGCACTATTTCCTCCAAATCAGAAGACAAAAGTACCTGAAATCTTACAAGAATACCTGTTCTCATGAGGTTTTCAGCTGTTTTGGCTGATTCAGTAGGTTCTCATAAGTATAGGAAGAGAGATGGCCTTATGGTTAAAGCATAGGAATAAGCGTCAAAGATATTACTTCTATTTTTGATTCTGACATAAACTTTCTGATTGACTTTGAAAACTTAATTTCTTTGACTCAGTTTCCTCATCTATAAAATGAGCTTAATATCCTACATCATAGGGTAGGTGTGAGGTTAAATACCTTATTGTTTCTAGAGCTCCTTGAGAACCTCAGATGGAAGATACCATAGTTGTGCTAAAAGTGTTACTGTGTTCATTGACAATTCCACTGAACAAAAGAATTGCCCTGCCAGATCATGCTAATGGTGATTCTACTCTTGCACACTGCCAGAGACAGGAAAACATACAAGATGCTTGAGTGAAAGTCGCTAAAATCCCCATAATGGTAATTATTAAATAACTTTCCTAACATCTGTCAGTTAGTGATTGGCTCATGCCTTAATATATGAAGATTTATATGACTTATTTTAAAATGTTTAATATAATAAAAATGTGGGTGTTCTGTGGGTGTTGATAATCTCAAATCATTCTCTGAAGCCTGTAAACTTTTTTGAGTCAATATATATTATGAAAATGAGTTCCACAGGATAATTATTCTTTTCTTTAAAAATATTTATTTTAAAATTTGTTAGCTTTCAATTTCATGAGCTGTCCCCTTGTTCCTGTATTATGAGAGAGAGTAAATTGGAGTCCAAATTTATTTTCTTTATACTATTCATGATAGCAACTGCCACTAGATCCACTGAAGTCAATAGCAAAACTCTCAGTGACTTCCATCAGAGCTGGTTCAGGGCCAATTTGAATCCAAGCCTTGCTGCAGAAATTTCCTCCTTTTAGTCCTTAGAATATGTTAATTTATATATTGATGAGAGAATTTATAGTTCAAAATGTGTATTATTATGGTATGAATGGGGAATCCATACCATTTTGCCATTCACAAAATGGTTGCTGACTTTATGTAGGAGAAGGGGAAATGGGCAAATGAGTTTTGCATCAGTAACTGCCAATTAATGTAGCAGAAGCCACAAAATGGAATATTCATGCCCCAGGATAATGTTGCCTCATATTATCTTGGAAAACAGTGTGAAGTCAATCCTGTGGTTTGTAGCACACTGATTATATCAGTGCCTGCATGGAGTGTAGAAATGTATACCTTAGGATGCAAAAAATGAAGTTGAGGAATTTTAAACAGACTTTCACATACAGATAAGGGGCAGATTGCTATCTTTAGAACTAAAATGTCTCTGAGTAGACAAATATTTCAGAGAATGTTACAAAGAACACAACGAACTTAGTTGGCATACTGTACTAACAACAAAGGAACCAGAACAGCAAACCTTCATGCAGTGCTAGGAATAAATGCAAGGCCGGCTCCAGCTTTTTTGCCGCCCCAAGCAGCGGGAAAAAAAAAGAGAAAAAAGAAGAACCCAATTGAGCTGCCACCGAAGTGCCGCACAAGAGGAAGAGAGGGACCGAAGGATCCGCCACCGGACGTGCCGCCCCAATAATGGACGGAGTGCCGCCCCTTTCTATTCACTGCCCCAGGCACCTGCTTCCTTCGCTGGTGCCTGGAGCCGGCCCTGAATAAATGGATCTAGAATTGGTGTAGATTTGGGGAGGGCAGAGAAGAGAGGGGAAACAGAAGGGAGGACACGCACACTTGAACAAAAAAATTGCTGCAGTACTTCAGGCTCTTGAACCTATGGCAAATGTATTTAAAACCCATAGGGCCTTTTTTAGTATACCTGCATAAGAACGACTTTTGAGGGATCCAAAACACAAATAACTGAGAAGTTTAATTTCAAAAGCACCTATGTGATTTAGGAGCACAAGCCCCACTGAAATCAAGTGTGGCTCCTAAACCCCATAGGCCTTTGAAAATCTGCCCAAAGTTTTCACAAATTAGAGTGACATATTACTTATTGCTTTGGGAAAAGTGTGTGTGTGTGTGTGTGAGGGCGCAGAGTCAAACACTTGGAAGTTAGGAATTGCCAGAATTAAGGTTGCCTGTGTTAGTTTAATTTGGCCATTTTGTATGTATGCATTATGATAGTCTTTAATTGCATGATCATATACTATTTTCCACGGCTTCCCCTCCTCACACCTCTTTCAGTTCACAGGATGGATGGTGCTCAATTCATGAACAGCTATTCAGTATTTTATTTTCTCCCTTTTCTTCAATGCATGGTTCCATGAATTACTTCCTGCATACTGTTCAAACTCTGATCTGAATACAGAATTATTATTTTCCTCATGAGCTTTCCTATGGAACACATCACTATTGTATCTGAGTGCTTCACAAGCGTTCATTAATTTATTTGAAGTGGTATGTGGAATTATCCCCATTTTACGGATGGGAAACTGAGGCACACTCAAATGTCCACTGATTTTAGTTGTCCCCTGTCCTGGGGCTTCATTTGCTCAACCTGCTGCTGCTGTTGTGGTGGTTGATGTCTGAGACCCTCTTGGGCAGAACAGCAGATTCGTTGCCTCCTATCCCTTCTGAGATTTGGAGAAGGTGCCGCCTTCCTCTGTAGTACATATCCATCTGGGGATAACAACTTCATATGACCACGTGGTTACCTCTTGTGATACCATTACTGATTGTGACCTTTGTTTACCATTATAGAGCCTCACAATGTCATTTTCATGAAATGGTGGCAGCTTCCATGACCCCAAATGATATTCATATTTTTGAGACTAACAAATTTATTTGAGCATAAGCTTTCGTAGGCTAAAACCCACTTCATTGGATGCATGGAGTGAAAAATACAATAAGAAGAATATATATTATAGCAGACGAAAAGATGGGAGTTGCCTTACCAAGTGGGGGGTCAGTGCTAACAAGCCAATTCAATTAAGGTGGAAGTGGCCTATTCTCAACAGTTGACAAGAAGGGGTGAATATCAACAGAGGGAAAATTCCTTTTGTGGTGCTAACAAAGCCAATGCAGTCAAGGTGGCCCATTTCCAAAAGGTATGAGTATCAGCAGAGGGAAAATTACTTTTTGTAGTGACCCAGCCACTCCCAGTCTTTATTCAGGCCTAATTTGATGGCGTCCAGTTTGCAAATTAATTCTAGTTCTGCAGTTTCTCGTTGGAGTCTGTTTTTGAATATATATTTTGAAGAATTGCCACTTTTAAGTCTGTTATTGAGTGTCCGGGGCGATTGACGTGTTCTCCAACTGGTTTTTGAATGTTACAGTTCTTGCTGTCTGATTTGTGTCCATTTATTCTTTTGTGTAGAGACTGTCTGGTTTGACCAATGTACATGGCAGAGGGGCATTGCTGGCACACGATGATGGCATATATCACATTGGTAGATGTGCAGGTGAACGAGCCCTGGATGGTGTGGCTGATGTGGTTAGCTTCTATGATGGTGTCCCTTGAATAGATATGTGAACAGAGTTGGCAATGGGTTTGTTGCAGGGATTGGTTTCTGGGTCAGTGTTTTTGTTGTGTGGTGTGTAGTTGCTGGTGAGTATTTGCTTCAGCTTGGGGGGCTGTCTGTAAGCGAGGACTGGCCTGTCTCCCAAGATCTGTGAGAATTAGGGATTGTCCTTCAGGATGGGTTGTAGATCCTTGATGATGCGCTGGAGAGGTTTTAGTTGGGGGCTGTAGGTGATGGCTTGGGGCGTTCTATTACTTTCTTTGTTGGGCATGTCCTCTAGTAGGTGACTTCTGGGTACCCTTCTGGCTCTGAAGTGGGTTTTAGCCCATGAAAGCTTATGCCCAAATAAATGTGTTAGCCTCTAAGGTGCCACAAGGACTCCTCATTGTTTTTGCTGATACAGACTAACACGGCTACCATGCTGAAACCTGATTCATATTTTTGTGTTCCTTTATCTATTTCTTTATATTGCAATTCTCCACTGACTGTGACATCAGTTCATAACAATGTTGTTATTCCGGTTTTCAGTTTTTTGTTGACCAAAATATCAGCAGGTGCCATTCTGTAATGTAACAGTACTAAATGTAGATCAGAGTCTTATTTGGCATTCTTTTTCAGTAAGCTCCTTACTATTTTGACATGGTTTTCTATCTTCCCATTGGATTGGGAATAATGGGGATTAGCAGTTACATGTCTAAACCTCACTTCACTGCAAAAAGTTTAAACTCATGCCCATAAAATTGTGACCCATAGTCAGACATTACTATGTCAGAAATATCATATATAGCAAAAATAGAATTAACATATACAATGACCTGTTTAGGTGAAGAATCTCATAAGGCTATCTCAGGGAAATGAGAATAATAGTATAGGACAAGTACATATGTTTTTTCCACCCAGTGTGAACAAATCGATACTTACTTTGCTCGAGGGTGAGGGGGGCAATTTTTCCTTTGCCAACAGTATCGGCTTTTTATCTTGACTTGGTCTGTATTGTTGGCATATACAAGCCTTAACAGCTTCCGTGATGTTGCTGATCATTTGATGCCAGTATCAAATGTCTCTAGACCTTCTCTTAGATTTTTCAGACCTTAAATGACTTTCATGTATCCTTATTAACGTGTCATCTTACTATAACACTTAAGGAATCACCCTCCTAGTGCCTTTAAATAAAGTCCCATCAAGTACGGAGAGCTCTCCCTTAAACTGATAAGAGGGGCCGGGAATATGGTGTCCAGGACATCTTTTGCTAATACCCTTAATGACTTTCTGCAGTGTCTAATTCCTGAGCAGTAGCTCTAGCAATCACAGTCCACCTTTCCAGAGAGTTTCAACTCTGGTGGGGTTTTTGACTGCTCCATTCTTCCACTTAGTTCCGTTTTTACTCTTGGTGCCATGTGATGTTCAGTGATCAGTCCATGCTTAGGGTGCTTACAAGAGATTTGCTTTATTCTGTGTCTGGCTCCAGTTGGCTGTACATAATCATCCTGTCCAGGCTGTCTGGGAAGCTCAGCCCTTAAGGGCACAATATCACACACTTCTCCTCCAGCTGTTCTTGTCAGTCCTGTCTCCCTTCCTTCTACTTGTGCTTTTCCCAGTCAGTCTCAATCTCCCCTTCCTGGCTCCAAATTCCAGTCTCTTCATCCAACTCTCCCCACCACCAGCACCTGGCTCCTAGCCCACCTAGTTCTAGTCTTAAGGCTAAATTCTGGTTTTACATACAAGTATGCATTTTTTACTAACTTTAAATGGAGCTGTGTATTTTCTGCCTCAGAAGCCAGAACTGGTCTCTCAGAGAGAAAACCATGTAAGAATATTTTTGGAAGCTTTAATCCAAAATGCTCCCTGCTTTACTTTTCCTGTACTCTTCACTTCAGATTGTTCCATCTCTTCTTCTTCCTTTCTTTTCTTCTCTTCCTCCTCCTCTCTGTGGTGGCCTTCAATTTTTTTGTTTTGTTTTGTTGAACATTTTTAAAGTGGATTTGAAAGTGCACAGTAGAGATTTTCAGCCCACCCTTTCCTAGCTATGTTCAGATAATGTCAACATTTATAACTATCTACAGGCAATTTGGATATCTTGTGTTCACATCCTTCGCAGAAATTCATTCTCCCACAGGATGGGATTTCAGAACATTTCTGATCAACATTAGCTGATACATTGATGTCATTTTGACTCACACTGAAGACTGTATTTACTTGACAATAAAACTAAGATCATAATCTTTTGGGGGGATCTGTTCTTTGCCAAAGTTGGAAGTGAAAAGTTTACTACAATTTTAATTATAACTCATTTATCTGGCCGCTTCACAGAAACTAAACAAGAATGTATGATGACTGAGATGATGTGTGTATTGTATATCAGTTGTAGTTTTTAAAATAGCCACCTAAAACTCACTACCTAAACTAAGACCACAATTCTCAGAAACCTAGAAAACTATGCATTGACTCAATACCACAGAAAATATTTAAGTACACCAAGTCAGATATAATCATGCAGAGAATTGAAATATGCCTTCCTTTTGCTCCCTAGGTATAGGAACTAACAATAAGTATGTAAATTAGGGTTGCAACTTTTTTGAGAAGTTTCTTTTCAGATTCTGTTAAAAATGTACATGAAATTGATCATTTGGAGACTATTTTGTTTTTTCATAAACAGAGAAGGATATTTGTGTAATTTTCTTAATGCTCTTCATCATTTCTTTTGTTCTTCCCTCTCTTCAATCACCCCAGCCCCATTCTCTTTTATCATTCCAGTGTCAATCTGAGTCAGAAGTCAACCAAAGTTTTCTTTTTTTATAGCTACAGTATTTAGTGAAGCAAGTTGTGAAGCAAGTTATTGGTCTCAGAGAAGTTTTTATTGGACATTTGTCCAGATCACAAAACTACTATCACAATTGTCACAGTTGTTTCTAATCTTAACAGTGAAGACAAAGATTGAAAGGCATCATAACTACACTCTCTCCAAAAAACACTCTCTAGGTCAGAGTTTAGATGCATTGATCCTGATATTTGATAGGACCTTTTTCACCACGGGAGTAACACAAAGTAACCTTAGAGATACCCTCAGTAGGCAGCTCAGGATTTTCCCTGAAAAGCCCATATGTTTATCTGACTTTGTTGTAGGAGGTGAGTTTGGCAAACCCCAGAATTGGCAAGATGGAAAACAGGCTAAAAAGTTGGCTTCGAATCACTTTTGCTTTTCCTCTTTGCTCCAGTTCAGTTAGAAACTTAGCTTAAAAGTGGGGCAGAATACAATTGTGTCTCTTCTGTGAATAAATAATCCTGCAAACCAAGTCCTCTGAGTTCAAGGCCATACTCTAATTACAGTTGGTATGGCAATTTCCACCTTTTCATGTTCTCTGTATGTATATATATATATATCTTCTTACTATATGTTCAGTTCTATGCATCTGATGAAGTGAGCTGTAGCCCACGAAAACGTATGCTCAAATAAATGTGTTAGTCTCTAAGGTGCCACAAGTACTTCTGTTCTTCTCCCTCTTTTTTCTCTCCTGCTGTTATATTTTTTTTAATTCATTCTTCTTGAACAACTACAAAGAGAGTTATATAGTTTTGCTGTAAGAGCCAGGACATCAATTCTATATCCCCTTTTTCATGAACATTTGTTTCATTAATAATATATGGGAAAAAGAAGGGACATGTACTTTGTCTATATCCTGTTCTGATCACCATAGTATCTAATTGCCAGTTACTGGCAGATTATTGAATACTTTTAGCATGATCATGTTTACTGGGGGTGAGGGGATTCAGCATCAATAACAGACTTACAACTTTTAGAAATGTGCTGATTGCCTGGAGGAGGCAGTTTTCTGAATCCACCTTCCTGAAACTTCATGCTGTTACTCCCCAAGAGGAGCGAGCCTTTTTTGGTCTGATTTAACAAAGAAAGCTGATTTATCACTGCTTCTTCAGCTCCAGGCTACTGAGGGATTGCAACATGCAACTACACTCTCTACAGTTGTTTGTGTTCCACATTTCCAGTGTTGCAGGAGAGATAATGAGTGCAATTGCCTGTTGGATTCCACTAATATATTTTGAAGGAAAATGAAGGGGCATGTTATTTGGAAATGGTGTAAAAATGTTTGTGTTTGTTTTGGTAGCTTTTTCTCCTCCAAAATCAGATTTAAAATAAGCACTTATACTCTATCTTTACATATACCAGAAATATAACTTTCTTAATGTTCAGAGGTTTGGTTTGGATAAACTAGGACTTAGATTTGGGCCAGGGGAGGAGTTGTAGAACTCTACACATGTTCTTCTTTCACTCTATGCATCCGAAGAAGTGAGGTTTTTACTCACGAAAGCTTATGCCCAAATAAATCTGTTAGTCTTTAAGGTGCCACCAGACTCCTTGATGTTCTTCTGACGAGCCCAAACTCTGTATTCCACAGCTACAGTGATCATCAGTTGAATGGTTATTGTTGACAACCTGATTTTCAAAAGAATGTTGTCAGCCTTTGATACTTTGCCCTCTAATAATTGTGAACAAAATTTTGTAGGTTCTAAGATGTCTGTTTTTTTAAAATGAACCTGAAAATTGGAGTCCTATCCTGAAAATTGGGCCCTTAAATTGTCATTATGAGCACAGGGATGTACCATAGATGCCTTGGCTCTTCTAGCAAAGCTATATTATTCTTTCCCTGTGACTGTTCAAGAAGAATAAATACAATTATTGATATGAATGTGTGCAATTGATATCTTCAAACATTTTTGTCTGTCCATAAGTCAGTAAAAAGCCAATCTGGCAAGGTGATGGACCCCCTCATCAAACCCTGACTTTAATGGAAGTTGATATCGCTCAGCATTTGCCAGGATCAAGCCCTAAAACAAGGCTCATCTGCAATACTTTACATTCACTAGATTCCCCTTGCAACCACAGAGGCTATAAAAATGGGATTATTTGTTGCTTTCAAATAAAATATTAAACTAGAGGAGATGGGACTGCTAGTGAATTGACTGCATCATACAACACCAGCTTACTGGGTCAGTTCACTCTCAAAAGTGCTTTATGACTCAAACTTCCAGGAAGCTTCAACCAGACTCCTCCTGCTCATCTCAAACCACACATGCATCACATGTTCTTGCTGCAAGAATTCCTAATCCCCTTGCTAGATGCATACAATTTTCTGTGGGTTTTATTTTTTAACATAGTTGATCTTTCTGTGCTCTGACAATTTTTCATCACTGTCTATGGTTCCAGTATTGATGCCTTTATTGCACATTGTATGTTTTAACTATCTCATATAGGTCTCATAGTAAGAAGCAACCCTGCATCTCTTTGTTGGTGATATCTGTCAGGACTCAGGGCCCGAAGCAGAGCCAGTCTCCAGACAACATAACAAGTACAGCGGGCCTGTAGTAGACTGCCTGGGTGGCTGTGCTGCCTATGGAAGAGTTAGCAGACTGGCTCTTAAGCCCAGAAGCAGCTGTAGCGGTTCAGCAGCTACTCAAAGTATTTGCCCATTGCTGTGTGTTTGTAGCCCTAGCCTAGACCTAGCCCTGTCCCTGCTTTGCCTTGCCTCTCTCCAGGTAACCCAGCTTTGACCCTTGGCCGATTTTGTCTCTGACCCTTGGCTCAGGCATCTGGTCTCTGACTCTGCTTCTGACCCTGGTTTCCTAGTCCTGGTTACTGATGCCTGTTCTAACCTATAGGCATGACCACATACATCCTGGTCACTGATAACATCCTGCTGAAGACTTAATCACCTCAAAAGCCTATTGAACCACTGCTGCAGCAGCCATTTAGCAAAGTAGTATGTGATGCAGCTTAGATACAGTATATTAAAATAGGGGAAAGTGTTTAAACTTGAACAATGCACTTTGAATATTTTACTTTATTTTTGCAAAAGATACATGGTAAAAGATCCTCTGCTGTTCCCAAACTGCATACAATGTAGCTGGGTAGATGCACCTGTTCTAATGTGTCAAACTGCTAGACTATTTGCAGAGTGTAAATGTGTGTCATATCTTGCTTTTCTTTTCTAAATAATGTATAATTAAATGTGTGCAGTGTTTACAAAGAGCTTGTATCTGAGGCAGGGCAGAGTGTTGGATCCCAAGCAAGGTCTGCTCTCTGAATGAATAAGTGAAAGCTCCTTGACCCCATGTCAGTCTAGTCCCTAAAATCTTGATTCACTATATCAGGAAGGTGCATGTGCATGTTATAAATTCTAAGCTGGTATCAGATAGGGACCCTAGAAATAAAAACAGAACTTACCACTTTTTCTCACCTCCTTTTCTACTCAATTGCATGCTTTAAATCATCTTATATTTTACCTACGCACTATTTACTCCCTAAAACTTTGTCCCAGTAAATACCATTGGCCTTCAAAATAAATGACCTAGATGAAATATTTATGTAAACTAGCTGGTATTTAAAAATATCTGTGCAAACCTAATAATAAAATTCTGGATGTTAAGAGTTTTCAGATGCCTATAATCTAGATAGGTATTTTTTTATTAATTTAAATGAAATAAGAAATGGTTATAACAAATTTTTACTGTGCTAAACTTGGTAATTTAAGTTTAGTAAATTGTTATATGCTTTCTTTTAATGAAAATTAAATAAATTGAAGAGAAAAAAATCTAAAACACATTTATAAATAAATTTGGATTAAACTTTAAGGCTAAAAGGAAAACAGTGGGAAAAAAAGACACTACATTAGGTAATTTTAAAATAAATAACACACAGACATGACTCCAAAGATCTTGATAGACTTTCCCTCTAAGCATACTTCCTACATGTAATATCAGTAGAGAGATTGGCCATCTGCCTGTGGTTGCTTGTTAGTTATTTTCAGACTTGTTTGGAAAGTAACCAGGCCTTGTCTTTGTATAGGGGTTGGCAAATCTGAGATATAAAATTAAATCTCTTAACATGTTGAGTAGTTTAATGCAATTTAGGAGACTGGAATAATGGGAAAGACAGTTCTGGGAAGTGATTCAACAATAAAACCTGTAATCTATGCCCTGTCATCATCATCTAATAATGATAATAATAATATTTAGCTCTGATGTTGCAGGATTATTCGTGCTTTAATTATTTGTTTAATAATGTGTAATGCCTATTTTGCTTCAGTGTTCCATAAAAAGATAACTGGTGACCAGATGCTGAACACAATATTAACAACAAGGGGGGGAGGAACATAAACCAAAAACAGGGAAAGAACAGGTTAAAGAATATTTAGATAAGTTAGATGTATTCAAGTCAGCAGGGCTTGACAAAATTTGTCCTAGAGTACTTAAAGAACAATCTTGGAATTCTTATCAATTATCTTTGAAAAGTCAAGGAGGATAGATGAGGTCCCAGAGAACTGGAGAAGGGCTAGTACCTGTCTTTAAAAGGGGGGGGGGGAGAAGAGGACCAAGGGAACTATAGACCGATCAGCCTAACTTTGATACCTGGAAAGATACTGGAACAAGTGATTTAAACAATTTGTAAGTTCCTAGAGCAGTGGTGAGGAACCTGCAGCCTGTGGGCTGCACGCGGTCCATCAGGGTAATATGCTGGCGGGCTGACAGTTTGTTTGCATTGACTGTCCACAGGCATGGCCGCCTGCAGCTCCCACTGGCCGTGGTTCACCGTTCCCAGCCAATGGGAGCTGCAGGAAGCTGTGTGGGCCATGCCCACCACTGTCCTAGAGGATAATACGGAATAACCAGCATGGATTTGTCAAGAACAAATCATGTCAAATCAACCTAATTTCCTTCTTTAACAGTTTTACTGGCCTAGTGGATGGAGGGAAGCAGTAGACGTGATATATCTTGATTAGAGTAAGGCTTTTGACTTATCTAGCAGACAAAGATAGAACACAATCCAATGGCTGGAAGTTGAGGGTAGACAAATTCAAATTGGGGGGAAAAAGGTGTACTATTTTAACATTAAGAGTAATTAACTATTGGAACAACTTACCAAGGGCTGTAGTGGATTCTTACAATTACTTACAATTTTTAAAACAAGATTGGATGTTTTTCTATAAAATATGGGCTAGAAAATATTTCAGAGAAATTTTATGGACTAAATTATACAGGAGGTCAAACTAGATGATCACAATGTGACCTTCTGGCCTTGGAATCTATGCATCTATTACATTTTCATAAGCAAACTAGGGAAGTATGGTTTATATAAAACTACTATAAGATGGATACACAACTGGTTGACAGACTGAACTCAAAGAGTAGTTATCAATGGTTTGGTGTTAAACTGGTGGGATGGCGTAGGTGGGTGTGTTCCACCAGGAGATTAGTCCTGGGTTTGGACCTAGTCAATATTTTCATCAATGACTTGCATAATAGAGTGAAGAATATGCTTATAAAATTTGTGGATGACACCAAGATGGTGGGGCAGGGTTTGCAAGCACTTGGAAGCACAGGATTAGAATTCAAAATGACTGACAAATTAGATAAATGGTCTGAAATTGAACAAGATGAAATTCAATACAAACAAGTGCAAAGTACTATTCTTGGGAAGGAAAAATCAAACGCACAACTACAACTACATGCCCAAGCAATGCCTCCCATATCTGCAAGGCTGTCTTTAGTAGTATAGGGTCCCAGAGCCAGAGCTGGGAAAGGCTCCAGCAGCAGGCAAAGGCTCTGGCAGTGAGGATGCAGTGAGGAAAGACTCTGGCAATTCCCTGCTGCCAGAGTCTTTCACAGCTGCATGTAGCTATGCACCTCAATGTGGATGCTGCCAGCTTTTCACTGCAGCATGTAGCTGCATGTACCTGAGATGCCACCAGTGTAGACAAGGCCTAAATGATGTGTGAGATAGGGTATTAATTATCACTCTCATAATATCAGCCAAGGTATTATGGTACCTCTCTTGATGACATCACTATAACAGTGTTATTGGTTTATTGCAAAGAATGAAATCATCATATATAATATTATAAAATGATCAGTGAACTCTAGTGGAGCTGTATCAAATGAATAATTTTTGGATGTGCAGGTGATAGATTTAACATGCATGAGATCTTTTAAAATAAGGGTCAGTCAGCATTTCCATTATACAGTAAACTTATTTTCTGCTTCAATTTGCTCTGTATCGAAGCTTAACAATTTATCTCTCGTCTCAGGAGTGATTTCTTTTTGTACAAAGCTGCTAATTTTAAAGAATTGTATCAATCAGTTTAAGTTGTAAATGTGTTCGCAGTTCCTACTGCTTTCTCTATAGGTAATGTTGAAGTCCACTCTTCCCTCCCCGAACCTTGAATTTGTTTATAGATATTTGAGATGTACCCTATCATATCTCAGGGCATGTGATGGGGTGGGCTCCCGGTACTGGCCCTGTGAGGGTTGAATTAGGTCAGACAGGCCCAATCCACCAATTAAGCAGCAATCAGTTAAAAATTTAGGCCATGAGGAGGCTGCTAATTGGAAGCAAACTCATGTAAATGAGCAGGCTTACACAGAGCCAAGAAAAACAAATTGGTTGAGGTAACATCTTTTATTGGACCAACTTCTCTTGGTGAGAGAGACAAACTTTTAACCACACAGAACTGCTCTTCAGATCTGATAAAGGAACTCCCAAAGTCACAGCAAAATGCAAGTTTTAGAACAGATTGTTTAGCATAAGTAGTTAGCACATATTGTAAGGGACCATTCAAGGTGGCCTGTTAACATCTCTGCAGACATAGGACAAAAAGAGGGGGATGGTAGGTTACCGGTGGTTGTAATAAAACAAAAATCCAGTATCACTGTTCAGTCCATGGTTTTTAGTGTCTAGCAGAATGATTAATTTAAGCTCCCAGGCTCACCTTTTGAAGATGTTGCACAGGGTTCCTTTGAGGATTAGGGCTGCGGTGTCAGATATAGAGTGATCACTTTGTGAAAGTAAAAACAACGAGGACTCCTTGTGGTACCTTAGAGACTAACAAATGTATTTGGGCATAGGCTTTCGTGGGCTATAACCTACTTGATCAGATGCATGGAGTGAAAAATACAGTAGGTAGGTATAAATAAATAGCACATGAAAAGATGGGAGTTGCCTTACTAAGTGGGGGGGGGGGCGGTCAGTGCTAACAAGGCCAATTCAATCAGGGTGGATGTGGCCCATTCCCAACAGTTGACAAGAAGGGGTGAATATCAACAGAGGGAAAATTACTTTTTTGTACTGACCCAGCCACTCTGTCTTTATTCAGGCCTAATATGACGGTGTCAAGTTTGCAAATTAATTCCAGTTCTGCATTTTCTAGTTGAAGTCTGTTTTTTTGTTGAAGAATGGCCACTTTTAAGTCTATTATTGAGTGTCCAGGGAGATTGAAGTGCTCTCCTACTGTTTTTTTAATGTTACAGTTTTGATGTCTGATTTGTGTCCATTTATGCTTTTGCATAGAGACTGTTCAGTTTGGCCAATGTACATGACAGAGGGGCATTGCTAGCACATGATGGCATATATCACACTGGTAGATGTGCTTTTGTTTTTTTATCATTTTCCTGTGTCAGTCTGAGAGCATAGTGATTGTCTGGTTTCATTCACATACTTGTTATTGGGTTGCCCACATGTTGAGATAGGAATGTGTAGGATCTGTAGATTGTGAAAGGTGTATTGTGGTGGTGTTGATCATTGTGGCAGTGGAGATATGTCTGCAGGCTTTGCATCTGATGTCCTGGCAAGGTCTGGTGCTGCTTTGAGTTGGTGTCCTGGTCTGTGGTCTCACCAACAGAAGTTGGTCTAATAAAAGATATTACCTCACCCACCTTGTGTCTCTAATATCATGGGACTGACACAGCTATAACTACACGGCATAAAGCCCAGAGACTGGTTGTAGGGTTAAGAGTGACAGTCACTCTCCATGAGGTAAGATAGAGGGAAGGGGGGATAGGAGTCCCGGAGACCTAGAAGACCCTTGGGGAGAGGGGTCGGACTAGGAAGAGTGGAAGCAAGGTAGGAAGTAGCTCAAAGATGAGAATAGTAAGGTTAGGGAAGATGCAGACCTTGACTGCTTCGTAAAGGGCCCTGGACTGAAACCCAGAGTACAAGGCAGGCCTGAGTTCCCCTACCAACCATTGCCAAGTGGGACTGCCAAGAGCAATGAATTAGCAGATTTCCTGAGTCATGGGAGAAGTAACAGACTCGGAGCAGTGGGAATGAGCACTATTGAATGCTGATAGTCTGGAGAGACTTGGAAAGTGTCCCCCAAACTCCAGAAGGGAAACCATGACGTGACCTGCCAGAGGGCTGAGTAACAAAGTAGCTGCACTACAATTCTGTGAGCAAGAGGAGAGTGGTGGAGAGAGTGAGTGGGGGAACGGGCTGTGCAACTGTTTAAGGGGGCGCCAAACCAGGGGAAGCTAATCCCCTGAAGGGGTGGAGTGCCCTGTGATAGGATGCATATAAAATTTTAACAAAAACATAATCTTTGCCTCTTTTCCAAGAAAGAAGAAAATAGACACTCCTGAAAGTTATGAAAGATGTAGAAACTACTGGGTTGAGGTTCTGTGGCCTTTGTCAAGCTAGAGGTCAGATTAGGCAGTCATAATGGTCTCTTCTTGTCTTAAAAGTTATGAAAACAGGAATATGACCCCGCCATCCCTTAAGCAAATGTTTGAAAAAAGAAATGAGACCTACATTGTGTCCTAAATATCAGTGGACTCTGGCTTTGTCAGACCAGTGGCTGAAACTATTTCCCTCCAGTAATAAAGCTTGGCCTACAGATGTGTAAAACTACAGTATTTTTGTCTTAAGTACCTCAACTGACTTCAATTGCTGTAATGGTTCATAGGGAGAGAGGTGTTCTCTCAGATAATTGGGCCCCAAACCATATAAGACTTCCTATCTCTATGTCAACACTTTGAATAGCATCTAGAAGGGAAGAAGAAGCCAATGGAAAATTAGAATTATCCTCTTTGCAGCTTCCCATCTTTAGTATTATCCTCAACCTGCCACTGTCATTTATGAATGATTCTCAGCTGTACGCCCTTGTAGAACAAATGGCAATAATTCACCAATGAAGTCATAAAGACATAGATTACTTTAGCAAAGTCTGGATCTGAAATAATAGGTCATAAATGCTGAGCTGGAAGCAGATGAAAAAGACTGCTCTTTGCTGCTGGAATCCAAAATGGTACCAATGGCTAACAGGGCTCCAGGAGTACCCTAAACTGTGACTCTTGGACAAAGGATGGAGAAGCCTTCTCAGTGATAGAGATAGAAATCTGTAATCACCAAATACTTTTCTCAGATGACTGGAACTCTGCTCACACATCCAGCCTTAGAGCCAGACTGAATGGGAGCAAGGAAATCTGAGGACTGCAAATTAAAAAAGAAAAAAAAATCTGTACCATTATTAGTTTATAGACAAATGCAGTAATCATAAGGATTCCAAATGAGTCTTTAAAGTACAATATATATGCTGTGAATGAATATTAAGGGCAAATACACAAATGCAAAGGTGATGTATTTTTATCGGCCAGGATTATATGAAACCTGTCTAGGGGGAAGATGGAATGTGAGACCTGGAAATTATTATGAATTTCAAAGAACTGTATTGTAGCCTATAGGATTAACCTGATTGCTTGGTATATATCTATATCTATCTATCTATCTATCTATCTATATCTATATCTATATCTATATCTATATCTATCTATATCTATATCTATATATCTATATATATATCTTTTCTTATAGTTTAAGTATTTGGTTTATTGTAATAGGTTTATAGATTTATATTAAAAGTAAGTTTGGCTCTAATGCAAGAGACCTACATGCCACATCCTGTATGTTATGCTAAAGCAAAGTTAGCATATCTATATTGGGCCCTATAAAAGAGGTGACACACCTCGATAGAGTATTTCATTCTTACTGACTCCATTTCTATTCTTTCTTCTTCTATTTCTCTCTATCTATCTATTCTATCGATCTACGATGGCTACTACTATTAGTAGGCTGTACTTGTTCTTCTTAAACTTTAAGTTTCAAAGGAACTAGGCTAAGCTTGCTTTCCCTAAGTTTTTTTCTTTGTTTATTAGGTTTTGATTTTAAGTTTAAGTTAGTCAAGTAAACCCTAAGTTCACTTTAATAGCTCATAGCATTAGTTTCTTCTAAGCACTGCGTTCCTCACTCAAGGATAGAGAAACCTGAACCGCAAGGCTGTTCCTCTGTCTCTTTCCACCAGGTTATCAAGGAAGGGTGTGAGTATATTAACCAAAGCTTTGTTGCATATAATACTATATTAGCATATGTATCTTTTGAATAGCAGTAATGCAATTGTAACTTTGTAACTCTGGGTATTTTACCATTTACTTACTATTCTTGATTTTAATAAAAAGTCTTTAAGACTATATCTGTCTCAGTGTGAACTTCCTGTCATACTTCCGAGGGTCCTTTGTAAATTCTGTGGAGCCTGATTCAGGACAAGAACTTTTATCTTCTGATCAAACAGATCGGTGAGCCTAAAATCCATACTAATTAATATTGATTATAATAATAATTATTAATATTAATAAATTAAAATTAAATACATTAATGAATTAAATTCCCATATTATCCAAATTAATATTATTAGTACACCCTAAATCAGGCTACAGTATTCAACAATGTGCCCGACAACAATAGACTTTTGGGATAAACCGTATCAAGTGATTTTTGCCTGAGGAATCTTAAAGGAGGTGACTCCAAATCCTCCATCTCCAGTTAGGCAAAACCACAGCCTTTTCAAGCGATACCTTGAGAAGAGGACCATTTTTTGCTAATTACCTGTTTTCAGAGTGAAAGGCCCAAGCTGTATAAAGAAAAGACTAACCTATTCATGGTTGTTCTGATTTTGAACTAAGGGTGTTATGAAATTGTAACCATAGGAAAAAAAACCCTTTCTGGGATTTAAAAGACTGTCTCCTACCAGAGTCCCTGCTGGAGTTGGGGGATGGTGGGGTAGGGGGGAATATGTGATAAACATTTTAGCATATATGTAGATTCTTCTTTTTATTTAATGTTTTCTCTCTAAAGCTTTTCCCTTTAGAATAAATGTGCTTGCTTATAAAAAGCTGTGTGGTAACTTGTGACTATTTGTCAAGTAACAGGGGGTAGCCGTGTTAGTCTGCATCTACAAAAACAACAAGGAGTCTTGTGGCACCTTAAAGACTAACAGATTTATTTGGGCATAAGCTTTCGTGGGTAAAAACCTCACCACGAAAGCTTATGCCCAAATAAATCTGTTAGTCTTTAAGGTGCCACCAGACTCCTTGTTGTTTTTGTGACTATTTGGCGGTCTACCTTGTGCATAGCTTTTGGAGAGAAAGTATAACAGATGCTGCTGGCCTGTTTAGGCAATCTGGCTTGCTGGGAATATCACAGTGTAGGTGGAGAACTGTGCAGCCTGGAAAAAAATGGGTCGGGGGAGGAAGGTGGGAGAGAGAGCCATCTAACCAAGAGAAATGCGCCCAGGAGCCTAGAGTGGGTGCCCTGGTTGCACCATGTAGAGGGAATACATGTGCAGTTGCCCTGAACTGTGACAATGGTTCCAAAGAATCAATGGATAAGTGAGTCAGTTACAAAGCAAGCATTTGGGATTCAAAGTATCAAAATATATTTTAGTAAAGTAAAAACCAAGAGCTTAAAAAAATCGAAACAGTTACTTTTGGAACCCATTTTTACTGTAAACAAATCCAAAACTAAGGTTGATATCTAACACACACATTGTATGACCGCATTTCAGGAGAGTCTCAGTTCATGACACCATAAAACAAAGGATGGGCCTCAATGCCTACACATAAAATGGTGAAATTGAACTCCTAGTTCCATTACTTTTGCTGTTTAGTCAGATTCTTAATACCATTATATCATAGTTTAGGTATGTGAGTGCAGTGTTCTAATTCTAGTGTGCTAGCTCTAGGCAAGAATATACACAATCCCATGCATTAGAAATGAGGAACATATATATATTTAATGTCCTATTTTATTGTGTGATTATACCAACTGAATAATGAAACAAGAAATATGAAAGCTAAAATAAACATAGGAGTGATCAAAATTGATTTAATAATATATGTTCTTTTCAAGCTTCTCCTTTTTTAATGAAAAGTAAACTATGTTGGACAAGAAATAAATATCTAGTTTAACTTTTCTTGATGACTCAGATATTAAAGATTAAATTTATGGGTTTTATAGATCCAAAGTTTTGTGTCTTCAAAAAAAAAAAAAAAAAAAAAAAAAAAAAAGCTGACAGCTGGCCTTGTGATAAAGGCTAGCCTTGCATTATGAAAGAGTGCTTGGAAGTGATTTATTGGCCAAGGTAATTTTCTACTAGATTATAGCAATTAGAATAAATATGAATTGTCAGTATGCCAGCCACTTTTTCTTGACCTTTTGAAAGCCATGTGCAAATAGGCTTATAGGACAGTTGGAGCAAAGGCAGCTCAGGGACATAGGTATGTAACATGATTCATGTCATCTCACCTCACCTGATGAAAATGAATTTAGTAACTTTAAAATAATTATGCAAGCATTAGCTCTTTGGAAGAATGGCACTTGATAACTGCTAGCAGCATGCCCAACAGTTAAAAACAGCAGTTAAAACAGATGTCTTATTTACTTTCCAGGATGACCCATTTTCATGTGTTTGGAGGGGTAGGGATAGTGAAAATAATGTATTTTAATCAAGGCAGAATGAATGCTGAATAGTTAATAATTAGATTTTGTAGAAGAACTCAAATCAATTAGGGCAAAATCCTATGTCCTTAATTAGCCAGTCTCCCCGCACTCTCCCAGGTAAAGCCATCCATTGAAGTCAATGGGAGTTTTACCTGAGTAAGGGCTGTAGGATGTGCTAGTTGTTGTTTTAGAGGATATTTTTATAATAATTCAATTGGATAACTATTTAATATAACACAAAAAGTAACCTCACTAGGTTAGTCAGTCGGTATCCAAATGTGCTCTTCCCCTTCCTCAATAGGTGGACCCCATCTCTGCTTAGCAGTCCTTCTTCCTGGAACAGCATCCCATGGTCAAGAAAGCCAAAGTTCTTCTGGTGACACAATCTTCACAGCCAGGCATTCACATCTAGGATGCATCTGTGTCTGCCTGGCCCCATACCCTTGACTGGAAGGATCAAAGAGAACACCACCTGGCTCCAAACTCCTTCATCCTTACTCCCAGAGCTCTGTAGTCACTTCAGATCTGCTGAGGGTCATACCTCACAGCATCATTAGTGCCCATCATGGGGTAGTAGTCAGAGGGCTGGATGACCTTCGACAATCCCTCCATAACGTCTCGGATATGGTCCCCTGGGGCAGACAGCATACCTCCCGGGATGGCATATCATGGCAACAGATGGGTGCCTCCGTCCCCCTCACAAGAGAATCACCAACCACCACTAACCTACATTTCCTCCTGGGAGTGGTGGCTGTGATCCTCCCAGCCTTGGGGCTACATGGCTTCTCTTGCTCCACCTTTGGGGGTGATTCCTTATCTCTTGTTGCCAGAGCAGCATATTGATTTTCCATCACCTTGGTGGGTGGGTTGGGAATAGGGGTGGAGCACTGCCTGCTGCGATAAGTAACCAGCAGCCAGTGTCCTCCCTGTGATAGAGCTATATCGTCCTCCCCAGTGGTGTGACAGCAGTCCTCTGTAGCTGGATAGCTTCCTCGACCTTGGATGTCTCCATATGAATACTAAGTAATTTTTAACTTGTTCTTTCCCTATTTTAGCCTCTGATCCAACCTCATTTTCACTTGCATTCACTATGTTAGATGTCCAATCACCACCAACCTTCTTGGTGGAAACTGATAGGATAAGTTCATGGAGGATACATCCATCAGTGGCTATTAGCCAGGATGGGCAGGTATGGTGTCCCGAGCATTTGTTTGCCAGAAGCTGAGAATGGGCAACAGGGGATGGATCACTTGATTATTACCTGTTCTGTTTATTCCCTCTGGGGCACCTGGCATTGGCCACTGTCGGAAGACAGGATACTGGGTTAGATGGACCTTTGGTCTGACCCAGTAGGGCCGTTATTATGTTCTTAAAGGACTGAAGTTTTATATAAACAAAAAAATTTAGATTTTTTTCAGATCCTCCTAGTTAAGATTTCTTTGGTGTATTGTTGCATTATGTGTTCAAATGTGTGATGTTCTTCTGTACTTTTGTTTATAAATCATGCACTCAAAAATAAAATCTTCTTTCTCAGAGATAAGTAGCATCCATTTCTATTGCTCTGGAAAGAGCAGCTTAAACTCTAAACTGGAAGAAGACAAAAATAAACAAAGGGCAACATCACTAAAGTAAATCTTATGTCTGCATCTTTAATTATCATTGTAAAATGATTTTAAAAATACCATAAATACTGGCAAATGTGAATGTGTACCACAGCCGCCTATTAGAATTGACCTCGTCAGTTGTATTTCTAAGGTACTTATGTGTCCCTAATTACCATCATATCTGAGATAATTTTATAGTACTGCGTGAGCTGTACCTTTAACCTCTCTGTCTCTTTTCAGGCATCCTTTGAAGCAACAGGGCATGCACATTCACTTATTTCAGGGTTGAATCCCATGATTCACCCCACTTTTAGACTGGATCTCCAGTCTACAGCACCTCTTTGTACCAGCCATGATTACTCTGAAAGCCTGACTGTGTCTGGTCACTTGTACAGATTCTTTTTGAGGGCTCTGTCCAACAGGAGATAGTGACTCAGAACAACTTTTTCAAAATACAGTATTTATATATCCATAGCAACATAGCAGTCAAAGAAGAGTAGAAACAACAAAAGGCCTACACCATATTGTCTCACTTAAAGTATAACTTTACCCTCAAGACATACACAGCCGAACTTCTCCCCACTATCTCCAAGCTTCGAGGAACCAAAGTTTCACCTGCTTTCCTGTGGATGATACCTCTCCCGCCTCTGTTCATCAGGGCTGTCCTTTCAACAGTTCCAAATTCCTGAAGTCCCTCCTCCCTGTACCAAGCCAACTTGGTCAGAGGTAAAATTTCAAAGGCCTTGACCCTGTATTGTCAAAAAAGTACAGTAAAGTCAACCCAGTGGCTGGGTTACCTAAAATAGTTGTCTGCCTTCCTTGGGGCATGAGGAGAGCTCCTTCAGGAGATGGCTCTTTGATCCCATGTACCAAAGAGCATAATAAGAATCAAATAAACAGAGGTACACATAGTCATAAAAATAATACTGATATCTTCTATATTCTTCACAGTGCTTCACCAGCTTTTTTCATGTGTTTATCCTCCTAACATCCCTGTGAGGTAGGTAAATGCTGTTATCCCCATTTTACAGATGGGAAGCTGAGGCACAGAGAGACTTTCAGAATGTCACTTCCCCAAGGTCATATAAGAAGCTTGCAGAGGAGCAGGCAAGCAGCTTCCAACTTAGTTTGTCATATGCATGTACTACTTCTCAATTCCAAATGGTAGTGGCCTATGATTTTGGACAAGAATCTGAGTTCTGTCTCTGCTGCTTCTTTTAAGTTCCAAGTAACCATGGAATGCAGCCAAGTGACAATGTAAAATCCTAGTTTGTCATGGATATTTTTCGGTATTAATGCAAAAAATCATGTAAGCTTTGGCCTATAACATTTGGCAGAATTTTTTACAATCATAGCTTTTAAAATATATTTCATTCTATAGGTTTGCTATTCTGCTTGAGGTCCTATTTGCTTCTGAAAGTTTGAAGAATTCATATTCTACAATCTTTCACATACTTAATAATTTGATTTTAGAAAAGTTTCTTCATTGTTTGGAGGTGATGCCTTTATAGGTATAGCTGGAATAATTCTGAGGCGATTTTTAGCTTGGAATGCAATGTGAAGAGCAGATACAGATGGATAGATCATTGTAATATACAAATCCTGAGAGACAATTTGGCAGTAGTGCAGATACAAGTAGAAGTATCTTACCTATAGATCCCTGGGTACACTCAAGGCCAGTGTTATTGAATCTTCATAAAGGAAACTGACATCTCTAGCACTAGCTCTTTTTCAATTACTGGTAATTTCCTTTTGGAATTGTGATGTACTATTTCTAAAGCAGCACACAATGCCTTCTGGTTAGTCAACCATATTCATATATTTTTTTCAGCTGCTGACTGGTTGACTTATGCACTTTTATCACTAATGTCAGTACATCTACAGTTAATATTTCTTCTCCCTTCTTTTAAAAAGAATAAAATATACTGCAGTTATACTTGTCTATGAACTGGTGGAAAAGACATTAGGGCACATTATCCAGTTAAAAAACTCCACCAGCTGGTGACTGGATTTGTTGTGTAGAAGTTCATCTTATTACTAATGAAATTTAAAGCAAGACCCCAGTAGTCTGTAGTCATTAGCTCAACCAGGCAAGATAGCTTTTTTTAAAGGTAGTTTTGGCTGTACAATTAGTTTATACGATTCACTGAATTCTGATTTAATATGGACAAAGGTCACTAAGAAATCAACAGACTCTACCATAGAAAGCAAAATAGACTGAGTGAAATGTCACAGACTTCCCTTTATTAGTGTTCAAGAGCCACATACCTCAGTGTAAATTGTTAATTAAATTTTTGGTGAAGGTCAAGCTGGGGATTCATTTAAATGCACCTGATGTAAGATTTTACGGGGATTCAGGTTTCACCCAACAAATTGATTTTTATTGCAGGGTCAGTGGGAGAGTGCTGGAACCCTTCTGTTATAACCTGGTTATTTTTCCTCTAGATCATATAAACCTTACAGCCCTTCTCATTTTGTTACAACACTTGTAATGTGTTTAGTCCTAGTGAATTATGGCTTTGGAACAGCCTCCAGATATCATGAATCACAGGTAATATAGTGGAATGAATGAATCCAAATAAACCTCTTCATTCATAAAGCAGTACCTGTAAACATTTTATACAAAGCATTAGAGAAAATAAAGAGTGAGACAATACAATGGAAGATGGAGATGTTTCAACACTAAAAGGACAGAATGGCACATACCATGTTTTTTTAATCAATTCTTGATTGAGACTCATGCATTTCTTTCACAAAAGCAAAGTTAAAATAAAGTAAGTGTTTTATTAAGTTGAGATGGGTTAAGGGAAGTATCTAAATGTTAGATATCCATCATCCTCCCCTCTGGAAACCTGAGTCTAAATCCACCTACATTTAAACCCTTGATTTGGTCCTGCCATGTGGGCAGGGGACTGGACTCGATGACCTCACGAGGTCCCTTCCAGTCCTAGAATCTATGAATCTATGAATCAGGTGACAAGAGAAAAAATGAGTAGGCCCTGGTGCACTGGGTAGGGGAAAACTTGCAGAAGGGGAAAAGCATTTTCAATTGAAGATGCATAACTCTGGAATTTAGTCTCCATGTTAATCTGCCAGAAACTACATTTCCTGACCTTCATCACAATGCCAGGCCCATCTGTTCATTCAGGTCCTTATCTGATGTTACGTTGGTTGAGAGATTCCTCATGTCAAAAGAACTGGTTAGATAAGCACTTGGGAATGGTGTTCTTTAGTTTCTCTTTATCGTGAATATTGGAAATCATCTGTTTGGGAAACAGTTATTAGCAGTATGTTATGGTGTTTATTTAAATTATGGGCCACATTTTCAAAGGCCTCAACCCAGCTTCTAATTTTGTACTTGCAGTTTTCTGCCATCAGTCGGCTATGGGTACAAAACCACAGGCCAAAAACTACAGGCTAATTTTGAAAATTTGACCTTTGATTTTGAGCAGTAGATGTTCATGTGCCCAGAGACTTGGAGAGTGGCTATGTAATTTTATAAACAAAATAAACATGATTTTGACGATCTGTTCTCTCCAAATCCATATACTGTATTCCTATATCAAGCTGAAAACACAGTTGGTGTCAGTCTCATGAGATATTCACAGCTGGAATAATACAGGTTTTTGAAGGTAAGAATTGAAATATATTGTTTTTGTTCAACACTTCCTTCAGTATAATGTCAAACCAATGCTGTTAGGACTTCAGTTTCATAATTCATTCTGATATAATTTACAAGGAAGAAAAATATTAATAGGCTTTTCTATGGCTTTTGTTTTTTGCACATCAGTTTGATTTTGTCTTAGTATTTAACAAAACCTAGAGCTAATTTTTCATAGTAGCCTACTAAAACCTAAAGGCCATTAATTGAGTCAGGTTAGAATTATTTCAAACTAAAATTTTTCTTCTACCCTTCACGGAGTATATATATCTGAAGAATCAGAAAGATCTGAACCAGAAAAATTTTAGTGTTAAGGTACAGTTTTAGGAAAGCACTATACAAAAGAAACATTGGTGCTTGACTTATAAAATGCTTTGGTTGAAGCTGAACTATTTGTTGACCACTATAGAAGGAGCAAGTATTTCAAAGCAGTTAGAACTCATTTTTTCTAGGAAATGCAATCGTGTCTAATCACTGTTTTTAATAACTGTGACTTGTTCTTGACTGCAATGACAAGTGAGCATTGTGTCACCTCAATTAATTGTTAAAAATCATATTAAAACATGATTAAACTTCCTTCTATGCCACAGAATTACTTTGGTATAATTACATTGCTCAGGGGTGTGAATAATGCATACCTCTGAGCGATGTAGTTATACCGACCTAAGCACTAGTGTAGACAGCGCTAAGTTGGCAGAAGAGCTTCTCCCACTGACATAGCTACAACCTCTCACAGAGGTGGATGAACTATGCCGACAGGAGAGCTCTATCCCTTCGGTGTAGAGCATCTTCATTGAAGTGCTACAGTGGTGCAGCTCCATCCGTGCAGCGTTTTAAGTGTAGACCTGCCCTTAATGAAGACAAGAACTTACAGGTATTATACACCTCTCCCCTGATATAACGCTGTCCTCGGGAGCCAAAAAATCTTACCGCGTTATAAGTGAAACCACGTTATATTGAACTTGCTTTGATCCGCCAGAGTGCGCAGCCCTGCCCCTCCCCCGGAGCACTGCTTTACCGTGTTATATCCGAATTTGTGTTATATCGGGTCGCGTTATATCGGGGCAGAGGTGTAGTTGTTTTGATGGCATCAGGACCTTATCAGAATGTACTGTGGAGCTTTTCTGTTGCCAGCTTTCTTGTCACCTTTTACCATCTGAAGTCAGAATAATTTCCAGGCTAAACTCATAATTGTTTTCACATTAATAATAAAAATATTGGACATTAACTCCTTTCATCCAGAGATCCCAAACTTTAGATACCGATTACAAAAATATCCACAATCACTGCACCATTCACTGAAATGTAGCTCCCACTGGTGTGGAAGATGTTAGATTCAGTCTATACAGTGCAAAGTTGCAATCTATAATGGTTTTAAAGAGCAGACAATAAAGAGAATGATTTAATTTGTAATGGGCGGGCAAAAGGAAGGATTTTTAGGTAAGCAGTGTGTAATTCATTACTCCATGGAAACGCAGGCAGAAAAAAAATGGAGCTAAACAATATTCTTGAAAAAAGTGCAATTAGATTTTTTTAAATGACAAGTTGTTAGGACCTCTAGTGGTGTGTGTGTGTGAGTGTGTTTTCTCTTCCACTTCCACACCTTCCCCCCTCCCCCCCCCCCCCTCCCCAAGTCAACGTCCAGATAGCTGGAAATGGTTGTCCTATCATTTCAGGATGTTAGTACAATACTGCAGCAAAATGTGTGGAGTGGAGAAGGAAATGGAAAACTCAAATTTAATATTTATACCACTTTATTAGGACTCTCTCTAAAAGTTAAAAATGTTGTGAACAACTGGCAAAGAAATTGGCTTTGGGAAATGTCACATAAAATATTTAACAGGCCATTTTTTGACTAGAAAGGCCATTTAGCTGTATTATGAGAATCAGTGACACAATCTGAGTTCAAATAGCTTTGCTATGCAATAAAATAGAATCTCTCATAGTCAGGGGGCTAACCATCTACATAATCCCCTGCAGCAAACAAAAGAAATATGCTCATCGGGGGACGAATTTGAGCACAGCCTTATTTTAGGAATGAAAAGGACAGAAATTCACACAAGACTCCCACTGACTAAAATGAATGTTGTACATTACTATCTGGAGGCAGAATGAGCTCCTTAGAGCGATTTTAGCTGGTTATTCTATTTTAAGTATTTAAAGCACCCGAAATTGCTTTAAATCCTTAAAATGGTATAAAGGCCTGTGACAAATAGGGTCACTACCTAGTGCCCAGTGAACCAAAGGTAAATTTGGGCTCAACTTCACTCACCTCACCATTTGCTCAGGAGTAAGACTATAACTTCCAGGAAGGTGAGCTCTATGCTAGCAGTGCTTTACCAGTGTAGGAATACTGTTATATTATATTGGCCTAATTCACACCTTCCACTGGGGAACCCTGAGTGTTTGTCATTATCTTTACAATCACCATGAGTGGCTGTCTTCCTGATGGTTCCCAAGGCAGGCAGGCCAGGATACAGCTATTATAATGTGTTACACTGATGCCCACTGTGGCTCATGCATACTTATGAAGGTTTCAACCCCTTTTCCTATTTGAACTTCCACACCCCACTACTTTGGGGTGCCGCATTTTTCATAGGCTCGTTTATTAACACCCCATATATTTATTAACACTGACATCATTCATTCACCATAACTTGTGGTTAGCACGTTGCTCATACCCAACGTCTGCAAAAATCCCCAAAATACTCTACTCAGCTTTAACTGGTACACTGAAGTACATATGTACTAAATATCAACAGTTGAAACAGTCATAGGAATAGATGTTTTATCTTGTGACCATGGGTCATGCATAAGTTAGGCTACCATGAATACCCTATCTTTAGGTGAAAGGCCTTGTTTAACTAAGCTAAATATATTATAGGCCTGCGACTTGGAGGCACCCTGTGTTACAACATTAAGCAATACTTATGTTTCACCTCTATATCCTAAATCTATCTGATATTGTTTATCATAACTGGGTTTCAGGACCCCTCCCCCAGCTGTTACTATTTCTTGTTAATTTCCTTCTGAAGTCTCCACAGCTCTTTATTAGCATTTGAGTCAGTATGCTAACATTCTGTTGTTTTATACACAATATTCAGGGGTCCACCAGGGAGATAAATGTCTCCTTCCACTTGTCTGGAGAAGTTTGTCTCAGAATTTGCTGCCTTTGAGTGACCTGCATTTAACTACAGGGCCTAGAGAACATAATTTTTAGCATATATAAATAACTCCTCACAGTTTCCATACATACATCACACAGTTATGATGATGACAGTGTGACACAGGCCTTCAGTAAGGACCTTACATGACCCTCTTTGGTGAACACAAGAGATCCTCAAATCCCTGTGTACTCTTGTGCCCTCTGCCAATTGGCATCAAGAGGTTCTTGGGTCACAACTATGCCAAAAAGCATTTTCAGATGCTTATAACTTAATATTCAAAACCAAAGGTTCTAGTTTTCAATGAGGACTTTTTATGTGACAAGCTTGAACTGTCTAAGTTCAGCCATTTTAGTTTTCTTTACACAGAAACTAGAGGTCAGAATATGAAATGGTGTATTTTTAACATTGCTTTGTAACTTAAAAATAGATGGTAAATTTACTCAATTTTTAATTTGACCAAGAGTATGTGTTTGTTTTGTGAGACCAGGCATTTAAATTTCAGCCCCACGAGAAACCCTTTTGGACAGATTATTAATAAAGTTATAATCAAATCTGAAGAGTTATAATGGAAGCTTAAAAATAGTAGTTGCTAATGACAACTACTGTAACATTCAGAAAGGAAGATGTTTGATCACCCTTTCCTCTCATTAGATCTTGTCCAGATGACAAGAACTTTACAAGGAATAAAAACTCCACATATATACCACACCAAAGCCAGTGATACATCAGTTGCAGGCATTGTAAGGCAAATTTTCGAAAGCAGACTCCGAAAATTTAGATTTTAGTTCACAAGTTGCACTGTAATCTTGTAGCCAAAAAGAATCCAACAGTTTGATTTCTTAGAACTACAATAATTCTAGACTTTTTTTAGAACTCTCTTATGTTATGAGTTCTATTGACTGAAGGAATAATAGCTTATTGGGGATTTTCTATGCTAGTCTACTCTGATTATAGACAGTAGAAAGCTACAAGCCACAGGACTACATTTGTTGAAGTCACTAAGGCTACGTCTACACTTGTAGCTAGGTGACTGGCAGCATGGACTAGCCACCCAGAGTACGTACCCACATGGCCTGGGAGGATTTGTACTGAGGACAGGTTGCCCATGCTGACACTGCCCATGCTAGCCCAGTTACAGTGTTATTTTTAGCATGCTAGCTTAATGAGAGCTACTGCAAATATGGCTATTCAAACTTGAAATCCCTAGCTCCAAGTGTAGATGTAGCCTAAAGTGAAAGTGAGAGATTTTCTTCAAATATCTGTAACTGAGCACTTCCTAAAATGTTGTGCACCAAAGTGTTAGACAATTACCAAAGCAGAATTAAATAATTAGCAGTTAGATGGTAGAAGAAGAGGAGACATCCCTAATGATTTCATTTGGAAAAGATCTACAGTATTCAAAGTTTGCAATTATCTGCAACTAAAGAGTAGAGGCCAATGCCATAGTCACTGAAAAATAATATCCCCCCCCACCCCTCCCAAAGGATGTGTCCTGTGCTCTCTCCCTAAACTATAATCATTTCTGTAGAATCTGTTCCTTTATTTTGACCTTCTAAACAGAGCTGGTGACTTTTCTTTATCTGTGACTGTCAAGTCTCATGGCAAACTGCCTTTGTGTTAGAAATGTATTGAAACGCTGAGTCATGTCCTAGAGTAGAGGTGGTACTGAATATCTCCTCTCCACAGATGACAAATTTTAGAGGAAGACCATTTAACAAATTCTGATACCAGCTAATTTGTGTCTTACTGATGACTAAGCTGCTTGTTAAAGATTTTACAAGGTTAAAGAATGTGCAGAAGCAGAGTATAAGTACATTCTTTTCAAACACACTTATGATTGTTAGTTTGTCAGAACTATGGGTGACAATCTGATGCGTGGAGGGGATTTCATTTTGGCAAATTTGGCTATTCCTTTCCTCCTAATTTATACAATACACCTCTACCCCAATATAACATGACCCAATATAACACAAATTTGGATATAATGCGGTAAAGCAATGCTCCGGGGGAAAAGAGGGGGGCACTGTGCACTCCGGTAGATCAAAGCAAGTTCGATATAACATGGTTTCACCTATAATGCAGTAAGATTTTTGACTCCCGAGAACAGTGTTATATCGAGGTAGAGGTGTATATTGCAATTTTCATGTTGATGCTTCAAGTCTGACAAAGCAAATAGGGCTGCAAAAGATACATACTGATTTTCATTTGAAAGGGGCAAAGCAAGGGCATTCCCAGAGCTGAATCCATGTTCTTGATGGTCAAGAGTAAAGCTGGATGATGCGACATCTGTCATTGTTAGGACAAATGCAAAACTCCTAGATCCTATGCTGTCATGATCAAGACACAGAAATTTTTTTTACAATTTATCCCGTAACCAAGAGATGATTTACTTTACCTTTCAAATTATTATGATTTATTATTTGTGTGACAATGGCACCTACAGGCCTCATTTAAGTACCATAAAACTCATCAGAGCCCCATTGCACCAGGTTCTATACAAACATAATCCCTGCCTCCGACTACAATTGTGGTTCATGAAAACATGCAAGAATTGGATGAAATAAGCAAATATGTGGGTGTAGAGGGAGGGAGAGCAACAATAATGTGGATAATTTTGTATATTTCAATGGGGCCGTTCATAGTTGATTGGAGATATGTAAACTGCGTATTTAACACGGGAACAATAGATGGAACCAGCATTACAGAAAGCATTGCCAAGAGAGAAATAATTAAGATGTAACAATAACTGATTCTTCACGGCTTGTGATCCAAACCTCAAAAAGTGTTATCAGGAAGCCTCAGCATTGTAGAAACAAATACAGTTATGTATAGTTAACAAAAATTAGATAGAACAATCTCCGGTTTGTTGTTCGAGTAACTGATAATTTTAGTAGAGTTACTTAAATCATATAAGATTTTGTGGTTTTCAGCTTTATTTAGTATTCCATTAAGTTCAGAGCACACTAAAAATAGAATTCCATAAATAAACCTTCTTATTAAAAGACAAACTTTCCCTGCATCTTATTTCTTAACTTCCCTCTCCAACTTTCCTCCAGATCTCTGTACCCTTTATTGTCCTTACAATTTGTGGGGTTTTGCAATATATATATATATATATATATATATATATACATATATATATATATATATATACATATATATATATATATATATATACATATATATATATATATATATATATTGCAGTTTATGATTATCCAAGTCCTTAGAACTAATATCTGACTATAAGTCTTTGAAAAGTGCCAACAGGCAAATTATAGAGAAATAGACACAGGAGAGCTATCTATCCAGGCTTTTTTAGGGCATCCCACACCAGGGTATCTGAGTGCATTAAAATGATTAAAAATGTAGATAAGGTCTCTGTATCTCGCTCATTCTTTCATTCTGTAAGCTTTAAAAAATGTGATTTTTGGTGATTTGGTCAAAGAGGTGGGCTTTACAGTTTTTCAGTAGGTGCTGAGGGCCATGATAATTCCAATCTCTTGGAATTAGTTTCCACAGACACAGGCCAGTTGCTGAGAAAGCTCACCTCTATGCCCTGTGTAGGTTGACCTCATTCTTGAGGTTGTCCGTTCAGTTGTTCCAGTGGAACACAGCTGTTGTGGCGAGTTATGGTCATGCAGAGGGAAGAGGTCCCTCAAGTAATTCAGAATCTGATGTATACACCAATGTTTTACTTCTGGGGGAAGGATCAGATTAAGGCAATCAGTGAGAGGCTGTAAATACATACACCAACACACACACACACACACACACACATCTGTTTGAAGGGGACTCTTCTCCCAGACAGGCAGGGCAGCAGCATTCCTCCAGCATGCCACCTGAACAGGGACTCCCCTTCTCTCAAGATAAGCAGCAGAGATTTCCCTCTCCTGCCTGTGGACACAAGGATAGCAGCAGGTTGCCCTCAAGTCCTTCCATCATCATCTGGGGTATAGCTGTGTCACTGATGAAGCAAGATCACTTCACTCTGCTGTTGTTGCTAGACAGTCCTCTGCTGGGGTGGTGCTTTGAAGCCCAACAGAGCAGTGGGTCTTGGCGCTAACAGCCCATGCATGTGCTGAGAAGTTATCACATCATTTAGAACTATTATGTCAGTCTTTGTTCAGCCCCAGGAAGATAGAAGTGCATGGGCTAAAAAATTATGTTTAGGGGAAAAAAAAGTTGTCATTCTGATGTAATCACGTGACTCCAGGAGTTGGAGCCCTAGTTACAGGCCGATAGGGTATATGCCTTCACCTGGCCATGATTGGGGTTTATAAGAAGCTTTCCCTGTATGCATGTTATCCAATAATCTGTGTACAGGGTTTGGACTTCTGAAGCAGCTGGTACTGGTTACAGTATAGCACACTGGACTAGATGAGTCCCATGTCTGATCCACTTTATCAATTTCTATGTCACTGTGGCCAATCCCATAAATGGCTTTGAAAATTCAGACTGAAACTTTGAACTTGAGCCAGTAAAGAGAGAGAGGCCCTGGACTGATGTGCTCTTGGCAGCGTATGTTGCTGAATAAGCCAGCTGCTGTTTTCTGCACCAATTGGAGCCTTACAAAGATTATGGTTTCAATCCTGTTTATCATACCTTGTAGTAGTCAATACTGTAGGTCATGAATCACTATAGCCAAGTCTAAATCTCACAGGAGGGGATCTTGTGTCCTAGTCAAACATATGTAAAAAAGGGGCAAAGTGACCTGGAATGAGAGAGGTGATTAGGAGCTAGTCCAACACGAATAACTAACTCTTACAAATACGTTCTTTTACAATGTCCTTTAGTGCATAAGTATAATTTCTGTTAGATAGCTAAATGTCTTGTCTCTTTTACACTATTAATTGAGACCCTTCGGTTTGCCCTGTGTTTCAATATCAAATCATTTGTGCAATTAAAAATAAATATATGGAGATATACCTATCTGATAGAACTAGAAGGGACCTTGAAAGGTCATTGAGTCCAGCCCCCTGCCTTCACTAGCAGGACCAAGTACTGATTTTGTCCCAGATCCCTAAGTGGCCCCCTCAAGGGTTGAACTCACAACCCTGGGTTTAGCAGGCTAATGCTCAAACCACTGTGCTATCCCCCCCCAAATCAAAAACTATTGGTTTTGTTTGCTGATAATGTAGTCTTCATCTTCAAAGTTCACTCGTGTAGACAAGTCATATAAAAGAGCTCTTTGTTCCTTCCTCAACTATCTGGGAAACCAGGTAAAATTTGCATCACATTGAAAATCTGACACTACATGTGGGCATGAGATATCTTTAGTAAGTGGATTTTAGAGGTCAAATCATAAAAATTATGACTACTTTAACTAGTGTGTTTTATAAAAATGTCTACTAACTGATTTTTTCTGCTTGCTATGCAATTGGTGATAATTACACAGATAATCAGCCTGGCCACTGGGGAATGAATGAATTGACCTAGGGTTGGTTTGAATACTTATCCAAACCTCTTGAGTCTGAAAAGTTGGCATGAAAAAGGAAAATAATTTTCAATAACAATTAACTGGACTACTTCAGATCTCAAGAACACTTCCTTTGGGAAAAAGTTCAAGGTGTTCCTTATTGTTTGTTTTAAAAACTAAAGTTGAACTATGCCAGATTGTTTTCTACAGAAAAAAATAATGAGGCTGTCTGGTGCGGCTCACAACCATGATTGCCAACCTCAGGACAGACTGCCAAAAAGGAGGGCAGAAACAGTAAACTGATTGTATGTTATATTATTAGCTTTCACCAAGCCAGTAACAAGTGTGAACTCCTAAAGCACTATAACAGTCTTACTATGGACTCAGACAGTTCCATTGTATATTCCAGTCTACCTTGCCATCCAGACAAGCTGGAATTAGTGATAGTCATTTTACACCAAAAATCACACCATCATTCAGGTTACTCCCAGTCCCAAAGAACCAGTCACTTACCCCCAGGTCAGCTGTACTCAGATTTCAAACCAAAGACAACAGCTGTAGCCATTCCTATAATAAACTAAGTAAAGATTTATTAACTAGGAAAAGGAATGAGAGTTATTTACAAGGTTAAAACAGGAAACATATACACACACAAATGAGTTATAGACATAGAATCATAGAATCATCAGACTGGAAGGGACCTTGAGAGGTCATCTAGTTCAGTCCCCTGCACTCATGGCAGGACTAAGTATTATCTAGATTTAAAAAGATAATATAAGCTTTTATGAAAAACAGCTCTGTTAGGGCTATCCCATGCAAAGCAGCATGGGAAACTCTTGCTTATGTTTTGGAATCTTTGCCCCTCAGAGGCCAGACAGCATAAAGAGAACCCAATTCCTTCTGGTCTGAGATTTGTATCCCCCTCTCCCTAGAGTCCAAGTTAATGGGATGAGTTCGTCTGCTCGTAACCCCTGCATGTATGGGTGGTCGGAACAATTGACAGTCTTTCGTTCCCAATTGCCCAGTTGGATTCAATAGTCCTTACTGATGGGCAGGAGATAACATCTTCTGTAGGAACCCAGCATCTTGCAATAGGTGAAGTTTTTTTCCCCGTTTGGTGAATTAGAGTTTCAGAACAAACATTTTACAGTTGCAGAGCAAACACTTAAGTATTACCTTATAGCATGGAATACAGATACTATAAGTAGGCTTAGTACAGCATCCTACTAGCATTCCATAAAGTCTAAACACATTCATATAGTACTAACATCTATTTTAACTATACTAACCCACAGGTGAGCAAGACTGGTTTCCAATTATGCATTTGTCAGTGTTCAGTGAGGCTTGGGGCCTTGCCATGAGCTGGGACCAGGTCAGAGTCCAACATGCTAGGTACCTAAATAAGTGGCCTGATTCCTCCTCAGCATTTATGTAGGTCCTAACTTTGGCACCAGAGTAGGAAAAAATTGGCTAACGAATCTGTTTTAATCAAGTGATGTCTACAATGCAGAAATGAGGCACACAGTCAATAAACATGCTAGGGTGTACGAGAACCACCACCTCTGTTAGAGTCAGAATTGTGCAACTGGGTTTCATACATCCATACAGCTGGCAACTATTGTAGAGGATCTAGTGTTATGGGCTGTAATTTTGGAAACAGAAGTATGAGTCAGCATGAAATGTCAAGTGGTTCTAGTTTGCAGCAGAGGCACAAATCTGAAGATCTAACTGTGTTAACTTTGTTAATATGTTTATTATAGGCAGCATGAACACCTCTAGTTAATGTTCACATTGTATATCACTTTCCGTTATAACCTTCTTATTTTAGTGGGTTAAAACTCTGCCTTTAACTATTTGGGGTAACATTTTTTATGCTTGAGAGCAGATCCTCAACTCATGTAAATTGTCATAGACTCTCTGTCTTCACAGACTTATGACAATTTATGGCAGCTTTGCATCTACCCCTTGGTGACAGCTTCTGGATTTATTTGTTTATTTGAAGTATAAGGGGAAATGGTTCACCAAGGTTTCTTCAAAACTATGCCTCTGGATTTCTTGATTTCTTTCAACCTACTAGTTCATCTATGAACTTTCAACGTTCACTTTCTTCAGTAAGTTTATGTGGAGGCAAAGCCTTTTAATCACCCAGTTCTGCTAAGACTGTTAAAAGTCTGCAGGCCTCAATAAGTCTCTGGAAATTCCTTTAATCTGATGGTTCTTCAAAGACTTGAAATAATCTGTATGTGACATTTGTATTCATTTTACAGTGAGTACATTATTCTCAATGTATTTATTGTTGGGAGGGGGTTTGAGATTGTGTTTAAAGCAAATCTTTGCCCTAGTACCAGGGAATCCAACCTATTCTAAGTGAAACCAGAGACTTAGCAACTATATATATATAGTTATATATATATATATAAACGTATGGGAATGATGGATGGAAAGGCTGTTTTATGTGTGGCAGGACTGGGTGTTTATGATGGAGGAAGTATAGAAGGGGAAAAATTCCTTGCTCTGCTACTGTATCAGCAAGGCCCATTTCTTTTTTAACCAACATTTTCCTACATTTTACAAAACCTATTTGGTTTTTACCAATTATCACCCAAATTTTAGACCACTCAAGTACATGAAAATACTGAGTACTTTAAAACAAATCCAATACATTGATAATAATCAATTAGTGTTTGTTAATAATCAATTAGTGTAAATGTGAGACTGTCTGTTAAAATAAAGCCCGATGGAAGAAACGTGTGTGTGTGAGCATTATTGTCAATCCCATGCCCATCACATTACCAGCTTTACAGATAGTGTGGATAGTTATCAACATTCAAAGCAAATACAAGTTAGTGAACTATTTTTCTTGTTAAAGTGGGACAAAAATGAAAAACTGTCCAATTGCATTTCAGAATATGAGTATTAATAAATAAATAAATAAATAAATAAAACAGTACAAGAGTAAGGTTGAATGTTTGCACTGCAAATGTGCCATGGAAGTGGACACCTGGGCTGACTGGATTAAAGAACATTTGGAAACCAAATTATATTTGAGGCTGAAAGAAGATAATAAAAATAAAAGCAAACATACATTGGAAGCAACATCCACACAACACAGCAGAAAAACAGAGCTCTGCATTATGTGGTAAATTGATTTTACCATGTGTTAGCTTTTCACAACTTGCTGATGGTCCTTTGGGGGATTTTGTGCTGAATTTTTGCCTGGCTGCAAAATCCCCAACAAAGTCAATCAACCTGTCCAAGCAATACTTAGAGGAGAATGATGTTGCCCCGAACAACAAAATTTAAGTGAGACTGGCTGGGAATGGTTAGGTGTTTGTTTGTTTGTTTTTGGATGAATCATCAATGGATTGACTGACAGTGGCAATTTTTGTTGTTTTTTTGGCTTTTTTTGTGGAAAAGCCTGTACTTATTTTGGGAGATTTGGAGATTGTAATTTTAGCAAATAGTCACACAGTTGCATCCTGTGTCAGTAAATCTATGTGAAGATGAACTTACCTGGTAGGATGTGGCATCAGTGAATTCTGATTTAGCCGCTTACTGCACACAGAATGTAATGCTGAATGAAAAATCTGAATTACTTTGTCTTGCCCAGCTCATCTAATGCACATTGCAAGGGGTATTCTAGAAATGGCTAATTTAAAGACATTCATAACTGAACATGAGGTTTTCAAGCATTCCAGGAAAATGAAAAACATCTTCTGTGATGTCTGTGAAGAGATCAAATTGGAATGCAGTCTTCCACTTCTTGTACCGACAAGATGGTTTAGTCTGTCCTTAGCTGCACAGAATTGTCAGAAGGTCTGGGGTGTCCTAATGCACCTTCTAGATCATAAAGAGTTCAGCAGCACAAAAGCTGAAATGCTGATCAATAAAGCAGCTACTGAAACTAGGTAAATCCTTTGCACAAAACTTGAATTTCTGATTGAAACCCTTCGGCCATTGTATGAAGCGCAGAAAAAATTGGAATCCTGTTCTACAACAGACTCTGTGTTGTCTAACACAGAGGTGTATGTCATTCTGGTCAACAAGGTCTCTGCAGTATTTTGTCACAAAAAAAACTGGGGAGATTCTGGAACAAAAGCCCAAATCTTTTCATACCCATTTTGCCAGTCAGTGAGCAGTATATAGTTGGAAAGTTTTTCCAAAGTTTTCACAAAGAGCTGTCAAAGAAGTGGGAAGCTACTGTCTCTCATAATATGTCCCCTGAAACTTTTAACAGTGAATCATAGTTCTGAAAAGTCACTGTGTTTGTTTGACCTCAATTGCAAAAGAGTGGCCTGTACTAAAGAAGCTTTAAAGATTACTTGTGTATAATTTTCCTCTTTGTGACTCCTAATGAAGAAAGTGCACAAAGTGAATTCCATCTGTACACGGTAATGTCTCCACCAGACAGTGGCAACATCACTCCATTTGAATTTTGGAAAATCCACTGCACCGACTTTCAAAATTTGAGCCTACTTTTCGCACCCTCAGTGTCCCACCTAACTCAGCTAATTCAGAGAGAATCTTTTTAAAATTTGTCTGACTCCAAGGGTGCAGGAGAACAAGCTTTGGAATAGACACTTTGAAAAAACTGCTGTAAGCCTTTGCTACCTAGGACTTCTGGATTTTATAAAAAGCCCCTTATATTAAACATAAGTTAAAAAGAGAAGTATTCTTTTTAATAAACCATATACTGAACTACATTAACTTCTGTTTGTTACAATATCTTGAGGCTCCAGTTGGTTCGGGTACGCATCTATGTATTATGCAGCTAAATATAGCATATGAAACAAACCATCATGGCATTAAACAGCTTTTACTCTCAATATTCTGACTTCTCTATTTGTTGCTTTTTTTAATGTTCTTCCTGTCCCCTGATATTTACCCAGAAAACTGATTTCACACCAATTTTCAGCCATTTTTTAAATGTTTGTAACATACATTGATAATTCACAGGATTTTTTCAGCTAAATAAAAACTGAAAACAAAGGGCCTTGTATATCAGTCCAATCCGTTGTAAAATCAGCCAGACATGAGTAATTTCTAGTCTGTCGGACTATGTGCAAATGTCAAAAAGTTTTTCCAAACCTAACAGACTATTCTGACATTTCTAACTAGACAATGAATAACTTCAAAAACATATATCCTGATTCTAGATTTTGCTAAACGCTCATGAATAAACCCATTTTTAGGCCATAATATTGAGACATGGTACTTCAAAAAGTGTTCAGTGTATTTGCTGTATATTATTTATCCCATCATTTTTCAGCTCTCCTCCCTTAGAAATTGCTTGTCTAATTTACCTCAGAGTTGGTCAAACATTTCTGTGGTGCACAGAAATGACTCAGTCAAAGTTAGAAACAGAAATTTCTTGAGGTACAAAGTGGGGTTCTGGTCATAACTGGACTGTGAAAAGGTGGCTTCATTGCTCTGACAAGTAACTGGAGCTACAGGGTTTTGTTTAAAATTAAGGGACTTCAAAACCCTCCAGTTCTGTAGACTGAAACTTTGGATTTTTGAAGGTAGTCTAGGTTTCCCAGCATACAAATTCCTGCCCTCATTTTAGTAATATTCGGATAGTACACAGGAACATCAGCCAGCAAAGATTACAAAATACTCTTGGAAGAACATTAATTTTAATTAAGTTCATCTTGCTCCACAGGGAAAGATAAAGGAATTTTAATTTCCCCCAATGTTCCTATATTGTATTTATAACTAGATTCAAATTTAATGAATCTCTTTAAGTTATTTCTGTGTATACCTAAATGGGTTCACCTGTCGCCTGCCTAGGTATATTCCAATTGCAAGATTAATCCAGGTAACAGCCTGATTACAGTGGCATCAGATGATATATCTAGTTTGTCTTTAATATAATACAACAAAATAAAAAATTTCAGGGATTGTAGTTTGTGGTCTATAATGGTTGTATCATCTGCATGCTTCAACTTCTTAAACTCCTTCTCATCTCCCCCTTTCAATCCCTTTGATTTTATTATTTAACATCACTATTGCTAAGGGCTTTATGCAAAAATTAAAGGAGAGAAGGGCATTCCTGTCATGTTCCTTTTAAATAATTGCATTATAGACTCTGGTATGGCTTCAATATCCATTTACCAAATTTCTTTCAAATGTCAATTTTTACCTAGTGTTACAGAAAGAAATCCAAGTATTTTTCACTAATGATGAAAGATATATCTTTCATCAAGTATGTTCTATTTAAGAGCCCACCTATGACTCTGTGAAGAAGTTGGTGCTGAATTAGTAAAATCAAAGACATTTCCATGACAACGTTTTATGTGTCAGAAATTCAGGATTCACTACAGGCTCCAGAGCAGAAAAGAGGATTGAGGTGAAAATTACTTATATTGACACACATACCTTCATTAACTATTGGGGGGAAATGCAGGATGATACTGGTTACGTCTCATAAATTCATTTGCTTTTTGCATGAAGTTTGTCCCAGTGTAAAAGTTTTTTTTTCAGTGGTTTGTGGGATCCACAGTGAAAGTAAAAAAGGAGAGGACTGTCTATCACACAGTTCTTTCTCCAATGTGGGAGATTCCTAGGGGTTAAAAAAATGCTGACTGTCCAGTTCATTCATATATTTTTATATATACTATATATAAAAAGTTCTTATGTGTACTTAACATTTTTATGGGTTTCAGCTTGGTATGTTAAACCAGATTGTGACAGTAATTATTGGTCCATATTGGAGAACTGTGTATTGCTTAAGGTATCTCCAGGATGCTGTGTATCTCAGGAAGACACAGTGAGTGCCCCAGCATTGAGAACACAGCTGTTTTGCCACCTATTAGGAGGGTGTAGTAAGGACTCCCCTTCAGGGCTGGCCAGCTGTTAGCAGATGTAAGAGAAGGACCATGTCACAGACTGCTCCTTGTTCCTCCCTCTCTGTTCAGATACTTTGTATCCCAAGTTGTGCTAGCAAGGTACTCAGGAGTGGGCAGTGATGGCAGTTATGGCTGGGACTGTATTTGTGGGGAGAAGGACATGCCCTCCCACCTGTTTCCCTGAATATATTCAAGTGAACTCAGTGCCAAGAAATAATTTAAGTGTAATAAAGAAAATGGTTCCTTTTCCAACATCTAAATGGGAATCAAACCGGAAAAAACTTTTTAACATTACTGTTCTCTTACATACAGTGCAACTGCTCCACCTTTTCTCTCCCACCAGTCCTTCCTTAACAGTTTATACCCATCCATGACAGTGCACCAGTCATGTGAGTTATCCCACCGAGTCTCGGTTATTCCAATCACGTCATAGTTCCCCGACTGTGCCAGGACTTCAATTCTTCCTGCTCATTTCCCAGGCTTCTTGCATTTGTGTTCAGGCACCTAAGATTACTAGCCGATTGTCCTCCTTTCTCAATATGAATCAGGAGGCCTCCCCTGTTGCACCCTCCTCCTTGTGTTTCCTCCTGGTATCCCACTTACATCTTGGCTTAGGTCACCATCCCCCAATGAACCTAGTTTAAAGCCCTCCTCATTAGGTTAGCAAGCCTGCCTGTGAAGATGCTCTTCCCTCTCTTCGTTAGGTGGATCCCATCTCTTCCTAGCAATCCTTCTTCCTGGAACAATATCCCCTGGATGAAGAATCCAAAGCCCTCTCTCTGACACCACCTACGTAACCACGTATTTATCTCCACTATTCAATGGTCCCTACCAGGGCCTTTTCCTTCAACAGGGAGGATGGATGAGAACACAACTTGCGCCTCACACTCCTTTTATCCTTCTTCCCAGAACCACGTAGTCTGCAGTGATCTGCTCAAGGTCATTCTTGGCAGTATCATTGGTGCCCGCGTGGAGAAGTAGGAAGGGGCTTGTTCAATCTCGGCAGACAGGCCATCACATCCTGATCATGCCAAGGGATGCATCAGCAACAAAATTCTAGCTCCAGGCAAGCAGCACACTTCTCATGTCTCCCAGTCTGGATGGCAAATGGATGACTCCGTCCCCCGTAGAAGGGAGTCCCTGACCACCACCACCTGTCTCCTCCTCTTGGGAGTGATGGTCGTGGAACCCCCATCCCTAGGACAATGCATCCCATGCCTTCCAGTTGATGGGGTCTCCTTCTGATCCCTTCCCTCAGAAAATTCTACCAAATCATTCTCCACCTGTGCAGAGAGCCTAAAAGTGGTTTCTTATCTCTATCTGCATTGGGGGTACATGGATTTTCCTCTTTCTTCTTCTGGAGATCATATGCTGCCAATTTTCTTCCCTGTTCTGCACTGCCCTCTCTGATTCTTCAGCATGCTGTGCCTTCAGTACCAAATGCTAACTTCTAATCAGAAAGTCTTCATTTTCTCTGATTCAATGCAGGGTTGATACTTGGGTCTCTAGTCCTTTAACCTTCTCTTCCAATATGGAGACCAGCTTGCACTTCGCACAGATGAAGTTGCCTCTGTCCTTTGGGAGAAAGACAAACATGGCCCATCCTGTGCAGGTTACAACAGCTGATCGCTCACTATCCATAATATCTTCCTTCTAAGAGCCTCTTCAGATGGTGTACTTACTGCTTACAGAATCCCGAAAGGCAAAAGCACTCTGTGGGAACTCCCCACAGGTGAACTTCCAGGCAAACTCCCTCTGTTGGCCAGTCCTCGGTTCGCATCTGGCTGCCTTTTTATAAGGCTGCTGGCTCAAAACCTTCCCTCCCATCAACCACTCAAGGCCCACCTGGAACAAAGTACTCCCAATTCACACTTTTCGAGCAAACAACCACATGCCAAACAGTCACACTTAAGAGTTTCTATCCTAGGTTTTCATTTACAATCAGAGCACTAGTTCAACAAACCTGAGGAACAGAAAGCATGTGATAATCAAGTTAGTTATTCTCCTAAGTGAGAAAAGAAAATAAAAACCCTTTGGATGAGAATGCAAAGATCTCTAAGGCCTTGTCTACACTACGAGAGTAGTTCGATTTTACTTGCATCGAATTTTTGTAATCGATATTGCAAAGTCGAACGTGTGTGTCCACACTAAGGACAGTAATTCGACTTTGTGCGTCCACACTAACGGTGATAGCGTCGACATTCGAAGCGGTGCACTGTGGTCAGCTATCCCACAGTTCCCGCAGTCCCCTCTGCCCATTGGAATTCTGGGTGTAGCCGGCAATGCCTTCTGGGTAACAAAATGAGTCGAGGGTGCTTTTGGGAAACTGTCGTCATCCGTCCATCACTCCCGCCCTCCCTCCCTGAAAGCGCCGGCGGGAAAATAGTTCGCGCGCTTTTCCAGTCATTGACAGCGCGGACGCCACTGTACTCCGAGCATGGAGCCCGCTGCGACCATCGCTGCAGTTGTGGCCGCTCTCAACGTCTCGCAGCTTATCATAAAGGTTTCCCTGAGGCAGATGCAGAAAAGTCAGGCAAGGAGGCTACGGCACCGCGGTGATGTCCTGAAGTCTGAGAGTAGCACAGACCTGTCAGAAAGCAGGCGACCCAGCGCCGAGGACATCACAGTGGCAATGGGTCATGTTGATGCCGTGGAACGGCGATTCTGGGCACGGGAGACAAGCACTGAGTGGTGGGACCGCATAGTGCTGCAGGTCTGGGATGAATCCCAGTGGCTGCGAAACTTTCGCATGCGGAAGGGAACTTTCCGGGAACTTTGTGAGTTGCTGTCCCCTGCCCTGAAGCGCAGTGACACCCGGTTGCGAGCTGCACTGAGTGTACAGAAGCGAGTGGCCATAGCCCTGTGGAAGCTTGCAACGCCAGACAGCTACCGGTCAGTCGCGAACCAGTTTGGGGTGGGCAAATCTACCGTGGGGGTTGTTGTGATGCAAGTAGCGAAGGCAATCGTTGATGTACTGCTGCCAAAGGTAGTGACCCTGGGAAACGTGGAGGCGATCATAGATGGCTTCGCAGCGATGGGATTCCCAAACTGCGGTAGGGCCATAGATGGAACTCACATCCCTATCCTGGCACCGGACCACCAGGCCACCCAGTACATTAACCGAAAGGGATACTTTTCCATGGTGCTGCAAGCACTGGTGGACCACAGGGGACGTTTTACCAACATCTACGTGGGATGGCCGGGCAAGGTTCATGACGCTCGTGTTTTCAGGAACTCTGGTCTGTTTAGACGGCTGCAACAAGGTATTTACTTCCCGGACCACAAAATAACTGTTGGGGATGTGGAGATGCCTATAGTCATCCTCGGGGACCCAGCCTACCCGCTAATGCCCTGGCTCATGAAGCCCTATACTGGCGCCCTGGACACTGAAAAAGAACTCTTCAACTACCGGCTGAGCAAGTGCAGAATGGTGGTGGAGTGTGCTTTTGGCCGTCTCAAGGGGAGATGGAGAAGCTTACTGACTCGCTGTGATCTCAGCGAAACCAATATCCCCATTGTTATAGCAGCTTGCTGTGTGCTCCACAATCTCTGTGAGAGCAAGGGGGAGACCTTTATGGCGGGGTGGGAGGTTGAGGAAAATAGCCTGGCTGGTGATTACTCACAGCCAGACAGCCGGGCGATTAGAAGAGACCAGCGGGAAGCGCTGTGCATCCGGGAGGCTTTGAAAGCAAAGTTCCTGAGTGAGCAGGGTAACCTGTGATTTTATAGTTTGTGTACTGAGAAGCTAAACCTGCCCCCGTTTCTTTACCCAGGTAATGTTGACTATCCTATCCAGTTACATACCCCCTTCACCCCCCCTCCAACACACGTGTCGAAATAAAAATAGTTCTACTTTGTTAAAGCACACCGTTTTCTTTAATACTGTTTTAGCGGGAATTTTTTAAAACTGGGACGCAGACTGTGGTGCGGGGCGGGTCTAGTGTTGTGATGCGAATGCAGCTTCTAAACTCAAGGATTGACAGGCTCCGCTGCGGTGGGATGCTTGTTTCAACGGAGCCTGTCACCCCTCCTGATCGGGACTGTGTGTATGGGAGGTCTATTTGACTTTGTGGCAGGGGGAGGACGGTTACAGATCCCATGCTGTGTGGCTCTGTGATCCTGTCTAAGGACCGGCGCTTAAGATCTGTAACTGCCCTCCCCCGCCACAAAGTCACAGAGCAACCCACCCCCCCCAACATTACATCAAAACAACCTCCCAGACTAACCGGGGCAACTAGTCACTGCATCACTGCACTGTGTATGTGCCCTGCTGCTGTGCCTGCCCCCGACTATGTACCCTGCCAAAGGAGACTGTCCTGTCCAATTTCCAACCCCCTTTCCCCTCCTCCTCCAAAAGAACATGATTGAAACAGTAGTTAACAGAAACGAATTTTTTATTATCAACTACACATGGCATTGGGAGGTGAAACTTGGACGTGGGCTTGTGTCAGGCGGGAAGGAAAGAACTTTTCAAATTTTGGGAAATGAGAGCCTTCTGCTACTAGAGCTCTCTGCAGGGGTGGAGTGAGAGTTAGCAGGGACTCTGCCGCCTCTCCTTCTTTGCACTTTGGGTGAGGTGGGTATGGGACTTGGTGGCGGGGGAGGGCGGTTAGAGATGGACTGCAGCGGGGCTCTGTCCTCCTGCCTCCGTTCCTGCAGAACATCCACAAGGCGCCGGAGCGTGTCCGTTTGCTCCCTCAGTAGTCCAAGCAGCGTTTGAGTCGCCTGCTGGTCTTCCTGCCGCCACCTCTCCTCCCGATCCATGTTGGCTTGGTGCATTCGGGTCAAGTTCTCCCGCCACTGGGTCTGCTGTGCTGCCTGGGCTTGGGAAGAGGCCATAAGCTCAGAGAACATGTCCTCCCGTGTCCTCTTCTTCCTACGCCTAATCCGCGCTAGCCTCTGGGAGTGTGATTCCAGGCTAGGTTGTGAGACAGTCGCAGACGGGGCTGTGGAAATGGGAAAAAGGGAGTGAATTCCTCTGAAAGATAAATGTAGTTGTGAACAAAGAACATAGTCTTTCTCTGTGAACAAGACCATGCACAGCACCTTTCACATGCGCACTCAGCACAAGGTCGAATTCTCGGCCTTCGCATTCTGTGCCTGGGGTCTTGAACAGCACATTTGAGAAGCGAGGCAGCACAACGGAATTTCTGTTGCAGGCAGACATGGTAAGCCGTACACTTGTGGCAGTTTAAAACTTTTATATTACCACTGGCCTCATTTCACATTTAAATCAATGTCAGTCCCTGCTGCCAGCAATCCGGCAAGCGGGAACTCTGCCCTTGTCCCACCCCCTCGCGGCTGTCCCCGGGAATGATCCCTTTCGGCTGCCCCTCTCCCGCCTCCACCGCGTGGCTGCAAACCAGCGGTGACAGTTCTGTAAAGGAACGGGAAAGCAGTCCCAACACTAACATTCCCCTACCTAATTAAAAGCAGGTCACCATGGCCGACATCACCCTGATGAGGATCTCCGAGAGCGACAAAGAGAGAATGCTCCGGGAAAGCCTCCAAAGACCAGGGCCGTATGCCGCCCTGCTGTGCAGAGCAATGATCCCCGAGTACCTGATAATCTCGTGGCGCGGCAACGTGTCGTACTTCGGAGGACCCAATAAGGCCGCTCTCCCCAAGAACCTCATGCAACGGCTTTCAAGTTACCTCCAGGAGAGCTTCATCGAGATGTCCCAGGAGGATTACTGCTCTATCCCCGCACATATAGACCGCATTTTACTGTAGCTGCAGTAGCAGGGAATACACAGTAGAGCGGCTTGTGCAGGACAATCACTGAAAACTGGACATTGCTAGATTTCTTTTCAAAACTTGCACTGCCCCTTACTAAACCGTTAAGCGCCTAGGGCACACTAATCATGAACAACCCATTCTTTTAATTGTTAATATTCCTGTTTTGTTAAAAATAAATGTTTAGATGTTTACAACACTTACTGGCTGATCCTTCACCAGATTCTGTGTCCGGGGTAATGGCTGGGGACGCTTCGTAGGGGATCTCTGTAAGGGTGATGAAGAGATCCTGGCTGTCGGGGAAATCAGCGTTGTGAGAGCTGCCAACTGCCTCGCCCTCCTCATCTCCTTCCTCATCTTCCCCGTCCCCTAACATGTCTGAGGAACCGGCCGTGGACAGTATCCCATCCTCAGAGTCCACGGTCACTGGTGGGGTAGTGGTGGCGGCAGCACCGAGGATGGAATGCAGTGCCTCGTAGAAACGGGATGTCTGGGGATGGGATCCGGAGCGTCCGTTTGCCTCTTTGGTCTTCTGGTAGCCTTGTCTCAGCTCCTTGATTTTCACGCGGCACTGCGTTGCATCCCGGCTGTATCCTCTCTCTGCCATGTCTTTAGAGATCTTCTCGTAGATCTTTGCATTCCTTCTTTTGGATCGCAGCTCGGAAAGCACGGACTCATCGCCCCACACAGCGATGAGATCCAAGACTTCACGATCAGTCCATGCTGGGGCTCTCTTTCTATTCCCAGACTGCACGGCCATCACTGCTGGAGAGCTCTGCATCGTTGCCAGTGCTGCTGTGCTCGCCACGATGTCCAGACAGGAAATGAGATTCAAACTGGCCAGACAGGAAAAGGAATTCAAATTCAAATTTTCCCGGGGCTTTTCCTGTGTGGCTGGTCAGAGCATCCGAGCTCGCACTGCTGTCCAGAGCGTCAACAGAGTGGTGCACTGTGGGATAGCTCCCGGAGCTATTAGCGTCGATTTCCATCCACACCTAGCCTAATTCGACATGGCCATGTCGAATTTAGCGCTACTCCCCTCGTCGGGGAGGAGTACAGAAGTCGAATTAAAGAGACCTCTATGTCGAACTAAATAGCATCGCAGTGTGGACGGGTGCAGGGTTAATTCGATTTAACGGCGCTAACTTCGACATAAACGCCTAGTGTAGACCAGGCCTGAGATAGCTACTCAGTTTCAGTAAACTGCTGAATCTAAAGATTTAGTTCAGCAGGCAAAGGTAGACATGATAATAGCCTCTCTTGATAAGGATATGGTTATTCTGGGTGAGAAGGGTCTCTTTCGAAAAATTGACTAGCAGCAGAGTAAATGACTCTTTCAAGATACATTTTGAAGCTTCAGATGTGTATTACAACCTCTTTTGCCAGAGAGGCAGTTGCCTGTGCTAATGATCTTCAAAGGTCCATAGGGGACATGAAAATAAAATCAGTGCTGAGAAAAATATCCATAGCAGCTGCTTTTGTTGCTGAGGCATCCCTTGGTCTGATCATATTCTCTGCTCAAATGGTTGCTCTGAACACAGTGTCTCCGATAGTTATGGTTCCGCACCTGGAAAGAAAATAGACAAGCCAAGCAAGCTCTTAGTCAGGGAAATACATAAGATTGCTGTAGGGTCCAGTGAAAGACAAAACACACTTACTGTTTTAGAAACTAGGTCAAAATAATTTCAGACCTTTCTACAGACCGAGTACCATTTTAGGATTAAAAATCACTGGAAACACAATCCAGAAGAGATTTTTATGATAAAGGAACGCCCTGTGCCAGAAGAAAAAGGCGATGGGGTATGCAAGATTGAAGTACAGCTACAATTCATCATTCAAGTAAAATAAGTCCAAATGTGACTTTCTTAGTCATTTCCCCATCTTCTCAACAATGATGAGGAGTTAGTGGGGAGGAGATGATCCCTCTTTCTGGAAAAGAGTGACCACAAGCAGCTGTTTTTTTAATTTATTTTCTTAATTTTTTTTTAGTTAGAATAACAAAAGAACCCATAATCAAGCTCCTCGTGACTTACAATCATTTAAATTCACAAACTAAATATGCAGTTCAGGCAACTCACCCTTCATGCCAAAGCAGCAGCTGATAATCAAATGCTAACCACCATGTACCTTAATACTTCTTCAAAAGCTGGATGAGACAAACGGACCCTGCAGTATGCCCTGGAAGTTGCAAATTCAGGCTGTATTATACATGGGGTTGAATGAGAACAAAGAATGTCCTGCCTACTCTCTATTGTATCAACTCTATTATATCAAGAAAGGATCTAGCATCAATGGCTCAGCTGAGTGTAACTGTGATAGTGTTTCACAGGAAAAGAGGTGGTCTCTTAGGTAGGCTCATCCCAGGTAATTTAAAGCTTATTAGGTCAAAACCTGATCTTGCCATATGCACAATCAAGGTTTTAGACCAAATAGGTTCATATAAGTTCAGATAAATTGCAGGACTGGATGGCTCTTGGAATTGGTTATTTGATACAAAAATTTTACTTTAGTCACAGTTCTGGGTTAGGTTGTTAATAGAGCTGTGCAGAGGATGGACATTCTGGTTCATGAAGGATTTCAAAATTTGGCTTACTTCAGAATCAGAACAAAACTGAATTTCTGAAGTTAATTTTTTTTATTTTTTATGTTATATTATAAAGTTAGAAAACAAAAACAAAAGCCATTTCAAAACAAAAAATCAAAATGTTTCATCCCCAAAAATGTTAAAATTGGATGTTTCAACATAATTGAAACTTTTTCCACCAGTTTTCTTCTGAAATAAAATCTGGTATAATTGACCCAATTTAATGAAGTTTCTATTTCAATGGAACTGAATATTCCAACAGAATATGGTTTTGTCAGTTTCTTCAACCAGCTCTACTTGTTAATGTATCATCTCATGGCTGTTCAATGTAATAGATAAATACAACAATAATCTCAGGCCATTGTCTATATCACTGTCAAACTTGTTAGCAAGCACTGCTCTGTATAGACTTTAGTGGTCTGCATTAAAAGTTCCCTAGTGCACTTTAATGTAATACTGTTTGAAATCACAAACCAATACCTTTAAAAACAGAATTTTTAGCTAACATGCAAGCATGCTTATCTAAATCAAATCAGTCCAAACCATACCTCTGAACTGTAGAGGTGCTGTTCAAACGGATCCATAAACTCATTGATTTTGAGTAGGATTATGATGTTTGTTTTAAATTTTCCATTATAAATCTAATTTTAAAAATATGCATGACTGGCTTCCTGTAGCAATATTCTTTGTGCCATATCTGAATATGGTGTCATTGATCCATTTATTTATGCCAAATTTTGTGGATTTAAAATAACATACAGCACACCCTTGCTATAATTCCCTTCATTATAATTAATGTTTAGCTATGATGAACACAGACCCTGGATCCCAACTACAGTACTATAATGTTGTTGTTTTTTTTTTTTAAAAAAGGGGGTGGGAGGAAGAGGATGTTGCATATGGGTGCACAGTTTTTATCCAGCCTGTCATGTGGCTAAGAGCTGAGCTGACACTCTCGACCCACTCCACTGGCAGGAGCCAACAGTAGGGTTACCATATTTCAGCAAGCAAAAAAGAGGATGGGAGGAGCCCCATCCTAGCCCCGCCCCTGTCCTGCCCTAGCGCCGCCCCTGCCCCACCCACTTCCCACCCCCCTCAGAACCCCCAACCCTCCCCCCCGCTCCTTGTCCCCTGACTGCCCTCTCCTGGGATCCCTGCCCCTAACTGCCCCCCAGGACTTTACCCCCTACCTAAGCCTCCCTGTTACTTATCCCCTAACTGCCCCCTCCTAAGACCCCCCCCAAATGCCCCCCAGGACCCTACCCCCTACCTGTACCCTGACTGCCCAAAACCTTATCCACACACACCCCAGAAAGCCCCCCCGATCTCCCGACCCCCCCGTCTCTTGACTGCCCCCTCCAGAACCTCCCTGCCCCTTCTCCGACCCCCTGGCCCCCTTGTTGTTGGCCTTTTTTCACCTAACGTCTTGGTGAACTTGCTCAGGAACTGCCTGAGCCTCTTGGCAGCAGCGGGGGAGGAGCTCCAGACTGCCAGAGCCGATCTGCGATGCAGGGAGGGAGGGAGGGAGTGAGTGAGTGAGTGAGCTCTGCTGCAGGGGGAGGAGGGATTCCCTCTCGCTGTCGGAGCCCCATGTAAGTGGCACCATCCGGCTGCCCTGTTAGCCGCGGGTGCTCTGCATGGGGGGAAGGGGGGAGAAGTCCGGACATTAACAAATTCCCCCCGAACGCTATTTTTAGTTCAAAAATCCGGACATGTCCGGGGGAATCCGGATGAATGGTAACCCTAGCCAACAGGCCTCATTATGATTGGTTTTTTTGCTATAACGTACCCCTGGCTATAATGAACAAATGGCCTGGATCCCAATAGGTTTGTTATAGCAAGGGTATATTGCATGTCTTTTTTTTTTTAATTTATTTCCCTCCCCTGTTATATGAAAAGCCCATGTAAACAATTGGACAAACTAAGTAGTGGAAATAGCGGAACTGATCCTACACAAGGTCATGTCAAATGCACAAAGCTAACAAGCTATAAAAAGAAAATCCCCTCTAATCTCAGGCACTATTTGTAATAAGTGTAGGGAAAATAATTCATTGTGATTGTTAACTTAGTGATGTCCTCTGTAACCTTTCTACACTTCTGTTTTCATCAGTCCAGAAATAGGAATAACACTTACTCCGCCAAAGGCTTAATATCATTTATAATCTTACTTTACAAACACCTAAGGGTACTGTATGAAAAATAGGTGGATTTTGTTATATGGTAAAGGTTAAGATAAAATGCAACATTTTTATTATTTTTAGTTCATAAATTGTATCATCCAAACGTGATCCTCAGAGAATAAAACATTATTTCTAGAGCATGATTTCATATCTCATCTCTAAAAATAGAGGCTGTGCAGTAAGATTTTCATTTTTAAGATTTTTGTTCTTTGTATATATTTACATGAATTTTGATGTAAAATAAGAATATAATGTTTTGGCAAGACCCTATCATCATATGTATGGGGTTATTTTTACAGTTCTAACTGAATTCTACCTCTACATCTTTTTTTTCTCTCATTTGCTTGTCTTATACATGTTTACCAGGATAGCCCACTGGTCTTACAGTCTGACAGGAACGTAACAGTGAATGCAAGAAATCACATGGGACAGTTAACTGGACAACTGACTGTAGGTGAGTGTTCTTCTTTAAAGAAGATTATATGTATTATTCAAGTCTCATGAATAATATTTTTATTCAGTGATGTAAAATATTTATTGCAAAAGCTCTGATAATCATACTGAAGAATAACATTATGTTGGACCTGATTCAACACTCATTGGAGTCAATGGAAAGTAGAGCCAGTATAAAAAAAAAGAGAGAGAGAAAATGGCTTTTTCATTCATCAAAATATTTTTCTTTCTTTTTTTTTTTTTTGTCACAAACAAATATTTCAGCAGATGGTTTTGCACAAAATGAAATTTTTCTGGCTTCTTTCAATTTTTTTCATGGAAAGTAATTATCATTTTTCTAGCAGAAAAACTTCCATCTCTTCAATGAGCATTGAATTGGTCCCCCTAGCCCGGGTCCTGAATTCAGTCCTGGACAGATTGGATTGCACAATCCGAGTAACAGAATGCAGGGCTGCCCAGAGGGTTCAGGGAGCCTGGGGCAAAGCAATTTCAGGGGTCCCTTCCATAAAAAAGTTGCAATACTATAGTAACATGTATTTGGAAATGTAAAAAATAACCAGTGAAATACATTCAAAAATTAATTTTTAATAATTTGAAAATACACGAAATACATCATTTAAAAACATGAAATGTTTTAATGACGTATAAATTTGCAATATGGGCTGTCACTGGGTGATGATGATGGTTGGTGCCAATGGGCTGTCGCTGCCTCGGGGTGGCGCTACTGTTGCCCAGAGCTGGGTGGGGAGTTGGGCTCTGGGTCGGGGGTGCCTGGCTCAGAGGGGCTGGGCTCAGAGCTGGGGGTCAGGGCTTTGGGGGGATGGGGTCGGGGGGGTGTCCAGTTCAGAGGGGGCTGGGCTCAGAAGTGGGGGTCAGAGCTGTGGGGGGGAGGTGCCCGGTTCAGAGGGGCTGGGCTCGGAGGTCAGGGCAGTGGAGGATGGGGTCGGGGGGTGCCCAGCTCAGAGGGGCTGGGCTCAGAGCTGGGGGTCGAGGTGTGCCCGGCTCAGAGGGGCTTACCATGCCGCCTCCCCCCTCTGCCAGAGCTTCAGCGAGCCGCGTCCAGGAGCTCCTTCCGCTTGGCCTACCAGAGCTAGCAGCCCTGCCCCCTTACCACACAGCTCCAAGTGAGAGGACCTCAGGCCCCGCCCGAACCACGCTGCTGCAGCGCTGTCCGGGGCTGCTCCTGGACGCGGCGTACTGAGTCGCCGGGGGATGGAGGAAGGCAAAGGCGGGGCCGGGGCCGGGGCTAGGGGGGAGCCTCTGACATTCTCGTGGGGACCCCTGAGGGGCCCGGGGCCTGGGGGAAATTGCCCCACTTGCCCCCTCCTCTGGGCGGCCCTGACAGAATGTAAACAGTGTAAACCTATTTGAAATTCTTTTCCAGATAGCAAAATGTTGTCTGTGTTGTCAGGACATAATTGTACTGTAATCAGTATAATATGGAACAGATTTCCAGTCATTAATGAAAATGTATGTGATATATCTTTATTTTACAATTGAAGTACAAAATATAAGAGCTAAAAATTCCAAATGAAATTAAAATTCGAAGTGGTCTAATGTTACTAACTTCCTAATGTTACTAATGTGGTACATTTTATTTTGATTTCCTTTTACTTTATCCCGCTTTTATTAAGTCTACTATTTTCTAATATTTAACTATATCATAAGTATGATTTACTAAACATTAAAGCATATCTCTATTACTAATAAGGCTGTATATTTTAGTGGCGAGCACATGACTCTCATTCATGGCCTTGAGAGTACTGATGAAAAAGATCAATACTGAGGTACCCTTTAAAATAATTAAATGTTCCAGACAGAGGATATATTACAGGGGTGGGTAAACAATGGCCCGTGGGCCAGATCCAGTCCATCAGGGCTTTGGATCTGTCCCGCAGGATTGCCACCCCCATGGTGCCGCGCCGCTCCCGGAAGCATCCGGCACCATGTCTGGCCTGGGGGGGCAAGAGGGCTCTGTGCACTGCCCTCGCCTGCAGGCACTGACCCCGCCCCCAGCTCCCATTGCCTGGGAACAGGGAACCGCAGCCAATTGGAACTTCAGTGGAGGTACCCGCAGGAGGGCAGCACGCGGAGCACTCTGCTCCCCGCCCCCTCCTGCAGGGATGTGGAGCCAGCTGTTTCCAGCAGCAGGTTGGGGCCAGGGCAGGCAGGGAGCCTGCCTCAGCCCCACTGCACACTGCTGCCACCCTGGAGCCACTCCAAGTAAGTGGCGTCGGGCCGGAGCCCACACCCCAAACCCCTCCTGCATCCCGCACCCCAACCCCCTGTCCTGAGCCCCCTGCCGCAACCCAACCCCCTGCCCTGAGCCCCTTCCTGCACCCCCTCCCACACCCTGCACTCCCTCCCGCACCCCAACCCCCTGCCCCAGCCCTACATTCATGGCCCTGCATGCAATTTCCCCAGCCAGGTGTGGCCCTCGGGCCAAAAAGTTTGCCCACTCCTGATATATTAGAAGGAAAGTAAATGTATACTGGCTGGGAAACCAAAAGTTTATTGGTTTTCCTTTAACAATAGTTCTGACTTTTTTGATATTGTTGCCTTAAAAATCTCTTGATCTTGTCTATCACAAATCTTGCCATGGGGAGGGTAGAAGAAAAACAAAAACCTCTACACTCTGTTAGTAATTGCTATATAGTGTTAGTGTTGTTATTAACAGTTTTAATAGATTGTTCTACTATACAGGATGCTGTAGCAAAAAGTTTTTCATGAAAGTAATATTTCTGTCTAGGGTTTATATCATTGATGTTATCATAAAATATTGCTGTCATCTTGTCTATGTGGTAAACCTTTTGGATAAAAGAATCTTGTGTTCCCCAGGGAAAGGATATTAAAAAGGGATTTTTTAAATAAAGAACTCTTCTGTCTCATGTTATGAAACCTAAGATGTATTCAACCTGGAGAATCAACATACTATATATTCTATGGGGAAAGGATATGTCCAAATGAATGTTGTCATATTCTTTATAAATTCAAGAAGAAATAACACAAAATACTGAGTAATGTTAAACTATTCAGAATGTTGTATTTATAACTTTATAGATGTTTTTACTAGAGGTTGGGAATTTTTCAACAAAATATTTTTTCTTGGAACAAGCTATTTGGTTAAAACCAAAATTTTTTGCAGTAACATTATCTGCAAATTCTACAATTTTTTATTGCTCAGCTTTATTGCTTATGAGTAAGGCTACGATTTAGTTATGAGTATTTTTAGTAAAAGTCATGGACAGGTCACAAGCAATAAACAAATTCACGGACCATGACCTGTCCATGACTTTTACTAAAAATACTCATGACTAAATCTTAGGGGGGGATGGTACTGGGGGGCAGCAACCTGGGGGGATGGAGCCAGCAGCACCAGCTGCTGGGGGCCGTCAGGAATCAGCTGCTCTGACCACCCTGGGACCACTGCTCAAGCAGTCCCCAGGGCCAGGCACACAGGGACACCCAAGTAGCTGGTTGCAGAGCTGCTCCAGCAGCAGCCGGTGTGGCTGTCCCCGAAGCCATCTGAGCAGCTGGCCCCAGAACCAGCTGCCTGGGCAGCCCTGGGGTCAGCCACATTGGCTGCTGCAGAAGTCCCGGAAATTCACCAAATCCATGACTTCTGTGACTGATGTGGAGTCCTACTTATGAAAGCAAAATGCTGCCTCTTCCCCATTTCATTGAAAGCAAAGCACACATTACCTTTCAGTTAGTAGTTTTGCATTCCTAAGAAAACGGTTAAGCTAACATTTCAGAGGTGAAAAAATAGCCATTCAGAAATACAGTTATGTCAGTTTCTTCTCTCCACCCAAAAACATCCATATGTAAGTCCTAACAATTTTTAAAATTAAGAAGGGCATTTTTTATCTTTTTTTTGTTAGATGAAAGATACTATAAAATATCTGCATTTAATAGCTATAATCCTGACTTGGCAATTTATCACATGTAATGCAGTGTGCAGGGATGGCTCCAGGCACCAGCGCACAAACACGTGCCTGGGGCAGCAAGCCGTGGGGGCGGCCTGCCGGTCGCTGTGAGGGTGGCAGTCAGGGAGCCTTCGGCGGCATGCCTGAGGGAGGTCCGCCGGTCCCGCGGATTCGGCGGCAAGTACGCCGAAGCCGCAGGACCGGCGGACCTCCCGCAGGCATGCCACAAAATCCGCGTTACCAGCAGACCTCCCGCAGGTGCGCCGCCGAAAGTCGCCTGACTGCTATGCTTGGGGTGGCAAAATACATAGAGCTGCCCATGGCAGTGTATTAGATTATATTTACATTAAATAAATCAGTGTTGTAGTTATATCCTACTCCAATGATAAGGCTTTCTGTTACAAAGCTCTGGTAGCAGGCTTCTGTATCTTCTTGGAGTCCTCATCTTAAATGCATCATTTTTACAAAACTTCAGTATGTTTGTCTCCAAAGATATTTCCAGTAGATTATCACATTCAGTTTCCACTCTCTTTCCATAGTAGATATTATTTTAGTTCCTGCAAGAAAAGTGGTTAAACATCTCTTGGGATGAAAAGCAGCCATTAGTAAATTATTTCCTCCTTTGAGCAATTCTACATACTACTTTAATATTTGAACTATGCATTTGGTATCCACAAATGTACTTTTAAATAGCACAAAATAATTAATAATAATAATAACCTACCAGTGATTGCCCATTGTATTATACAACAAAACCACAAGATATAGAGAAAAAATTGAAGTGTGGGGTTGTGAGTAAGGATAAAGTTAGAGTAGTAATGAGGAATGTTTTCATTTATTAGCTTTACTTCAGAATAACAGAACTTCCCCATACTGCAAAGATATAGGCATGTAATGGAAATGTTTAATGTGTAGTTAGATAAGAAACTTTGATATTCTACTGTTCATGAGCACCAACAGAAAAACGAATATGGGATCCGCTCTATGCCAAGTCTGAGCCATGGCTTTGACTCTCTCAAATCATCAGCCTTCCACAGAACTCTAAAGCAATCAGTGTTTAATGGGATTTGGAATCTGTGCCTTGAAGAAGGACTCTAACACTTCGCTTTTCTCACAGTGATATTTTTTCATTTTATAAATGATACCTGCTGTTCTCAATATGCTTCAAGAATAGGTACTAACCTGGACTACTCAGGCATGGAATAGAAAAGTTTTTGGTAAAACAAGTCAACCTCTCATTAAAAAATGAGAATTAAAGAAACAGACTTTATAAACACTAATGCTTATAAGGAAAACCACCTAACATTATGAAAGCCCAATGGTTCTATTTAGTGTTAGGCCATTAACTATCATATGTTGTTTCTGAACAAGGAGAGGACTGAAATTTGTTTTAGGTATTTCATGTGTTGTGATTACTATTTCTGAAGTTCGTTCTCAAGGAGATGCTCCAGCTTCTAAGCAGTCAGGAGACCTCTCTTCCTGCTGTATGTCTGTTTTGTCTGATGACTGAGAAAAATTATCTACCTTTTTCAGGAGGGAGGGCTAAGAGATGTGGGGGCAGGGATTTTTTGACAGATATTCATATTATTAATCAGTAATTCCTGTAAAAGTCTGGTTTCATTTTCCTTTAATTCCATAGATTGAGCAATGTTGCTCCTATTACATGCATTCTTTATGATCTGCTACTTCATATATTCAAGAATCCTCAGATAGTTTTACAGTTAGTTTCTTTGTAAATTCTAGCTTTTATGACTTACTACTTTTTGCCTTCATGTGGAGTTAAGACTGTTGCTTCAGGCCTGTAGAAACTACACTTGTTTGGGAGTATCTTTCACAGAAACCCATCACCTCTGCTGATTATTCTAAATGACCATGGGAAAAAGATGTGCAAAAGTAACCAGACTTTTTATCAGATACAGATGAGAAGAAATTAAACTATCTGTTTTAGCCACTTCGTACTTGCCAGTGCCTGTTGCTTCTAGCAGATATATTATTAAAATGTTCTGCTTCAGCTGTTATTGTTAAAAGGTGGGGTTTCTGTGACACTCATTTACATCTGCAGCCGTGAATCTGGTACTCTGGTTGGTGATACCATTTTTTGTCAAGTCAATACAACATTGCAAAAGTGTGTGTGTGTGACCTGATCTGCTTAGACACGTTGTATTTGAGTTTAATATTATAAATACTTAAATAGCCCTAAAGAAAACATTTGTTGTTGTTTTAGTCATTAATGTGAACACCTGGGAACTGTTTAATTGGTCTACAGCTGGTGCAGATTAAATCAAGAGAGTGGAATGTTCCTAACTATAAGTGTCATTTACATTTTGTCCCATTTATCTTTTTCTCTCTATTTTTTTGGTGAAATCTATGGAGTGAGTAGCCTGATATTTTTCAGAAATCCTGAGCACTAACACCTTTTATTGCTGATAATACAAGTTGTGGATGTTCTTTTATTTATGAACATCAGGCCACAGGATTCAGAGAAATTAATAGTGGCCTAAAATGGAAAATGAATTGAATTGTCAATTCATCTTAAAAGTGGAACAAATAGAAAAGAATGTTGGTTTGTGAACGTTACAAAATCTGAAATGCTCCTGTAAGAGTATAAGAGGAATGTGGTGCATACAATGTTATTGAGAATCTCAAGAACAAGACTTTTCGTGGCTGATTCTCTACTACTTCACTTTGTATTTACACATGTAGAAAACAGGTGTAAAATGCTACCAAATCAGAACAGTAGCATTTTACACCCACTTTACACATATATAAATGCCTACACAAGGGGCCACACTGTGGATAATCTGGACCCAGATCTTGACATCCAAATTGCTGCACTGGTCAAACTTTAGGAGAATACACACTTTTCATCTGAGATATTTGGAAAAGTGTCCATGCTAGACTAGAAACGTCTGAAGAGCAGGGCTTAAATTCAGCCAGGGCTATCTGGAGCAGAGTGACAGTAAATATTGTCGAACCCGCAGAAACCCCAGCAAGCCCCATGGGGCTAATGCCCCAAGCCCCACAGTGCCCCGCAGGTCTCTAGGAAATAATCAATACTTAAATGACAATTTAAGCCCTTCTGAAGATCTTCAAATGGAAGATTAATCTAGCTACCATTTTCTGTTTTAAAGAAAAGAAAAAAGTAAGGTATGATCATTCAGGAAGATGGAAGACCCTGAATAAAACTGTTAATAAATGAGGTACTCAATTCCATGAGAGACTCAGGATGATGAAGTATATTCAGTAGAGGAGGGTAATAAAGTACATCATGAAGACATTTTGGAGCACATCCCAATCTACAAGGAGTGAAGGTGGAAAGTATGAACAATGGCGACAGGTAGCACTGGAGAATTCAATTATATATATTTAAATATAAAGTCATGGCTCTGAGTCATTATAATAACAAGGCCATGTCTGTTATCAGTGTGCAGTGCTAGCTGTCTTGATGCTAACGCTGAAAAATTACAAAGGGAGAAAGTCACAGGAACATCAGCTCTCTGTGTTAGTATCACTATGGATTGTGCTAAACAGCCAGGCAAATAGTAGAATCTGAAGCAGCATATGTTGTGTTTGTGCATGTTACTGAAATGATATTTATGTTTTTAGTAATAAAAACCTTGGACAGATAATATGGAGCCTTCATTTTGTGTAATGAAATCCTAATTTTAGTTGAAGGGTCTCTTTAGGAACATCACAATAATGCAAAGATTATTTTAATGTCAATGATTGAGCAGCATAGGCAAGTAGGACAGGTGCAGAATAACAGTTGGATAAGGGAAAAAAATTTACCTCCAGAAATAATACATTTTTCATCATGTAGTCATTACATGGGTAATGCTGAAAGATGCATTTTGTTTTAGCCATTTTTTTAAAAATGAGTGCCTGATTAGGATCTTAACTTCATATTTAGGCACCTATATCAGTGGCCTAATTTGTAAAAACACTGAGCACTTAGCTGTTCCCATTGATCTCAATGAGAACAGCTGAATGCTCATTGCTTTTGAAAATTAGGCCCCTTATTTAGGTGTCTAAATGGACTTTGGAGTCTAACCTTTAGGCACCCATTTTTTAAAATATTGGACCTAGACCTATTTCTGAATCCCTTCTGGCTTTATTTAAAACAAACAAACATAAGCAACCTCTTGGTCTAAACATTTTCATGTTTGACTGCAGACCAGAATTTAAAAAAAAAATAATTTAATTTGAAAGTTTTAAAGAGCTGAGATTTCAAAATTCAAGGTTCATAGAAGGGAAAAAAACTGATTTCAACTACACCTTCTAACTAAAAAATGTTCAACCTTTTTAGAAGAGTTGGTAATTCAGAAATGGTTTATATTTATGCCTTTAAACTTTGCTAGCACTTAGCATTGGTGTGTAATTCATAAGTAAATTTTTGAAATCATAGGACAAAAAACAAAAGTTCCAATGGCAAAAATCTTCATTAATTCCCAGGAAGAATTAAGAATTTATACATGAAAAATGTCAAGAAATTATCATTCAAGGTGCCCACATAAACTGAACTCTACCCTTTCCTCCATTTACACAAGATTTGCAACACCCATTAATGTCTTCGTACTATCTCTATTAGTTTGCCATGTGTTCCTACCTACCCTACATAAATACACAAAGACTGGGTTTGTCTACACAGGAATTTATTGTTCAGCAAGATAGCATGTGAATTGGCAGAATGCTAGCTACTATGCATTAACTCCCCATGAGGATGCTCTTTTTAAGTACCTTTGTTTAGTGTACTTTAAAGCATATTTAATCTAAAGTGCACAAAGATGCTTTTAGTGAGTAGTAAGAGTATCCACCTTGTTGGGATTCCCTCCGAGACTTCTTTCCACTCAGCTTCTCAAGAACTCATTTTGACTCCAGCTTTCGTCACTCAGGTATCTCTATTGGCATACATCAATGCTAAGGTGATCAAATTTATCAATCATCAAGTTAATTTTAAGGTTTAATCCCTCAATGTTTGCAGAATTCCATAGAGAGACCTCAACTCCCAGGCTACCCAGTATAGTTGCCACAGAGTCCCTTCTGACTGTACGGTTTCTATAGAGCATCATATTTAAATGATTCTATGGTAGAGGTACATATTTTGGGCTGGGGTGTTGCATATTATTTATTATTCACCACCAAAACAGCTGGGTTCTATTTACATACAAGCCAACCAATTGGGCCTACTAAAGTAAAATTGTTTTGCCTTAGAAAAAACCCAGACTTGTTTATATACCACAATGTTCCATAGTCTTGTTTAAAAGCCCCAGACTCATTTTTATGCCACCACATTCCTGGAATGTATTATAAACCCATAAACTCTCAAATCATACAGCCCTTTCTCCAGTTGTGCATTTTGGCCCACAGATACCACTCAAACACACCTCTGGTAGTTCTCCAACTGCTGCCAATACTACCCCTGTATCTGAACAAGACAAATTTCCTAGAAAGATAGTTTGATTTTGTTTAGTTCCAGATGGTGGCTTGTATATATTTTCCCCTCCATTCTTATGGTGCAATTGGATCTTTTGTACTTCTGAGGTGGCCTTGGAACTGAGGAATCCTCAATTGGAGTGTTTCTAAAACTTGGAACCAATGCCATCCTCCACATCAGAACACACAACGTTGTAAGCTTCCATGACTTCATCGTTGCAAATCCATAAGACAAAAAGGGAAGAAACCATTTCTCACCTCTTTCTTTACTTACTTTCATGAGCTTTGACTTGGCTTCCCTGAACCCAACTCTGATCTCCACTTCTCAGGTCTACTAAGCATACGGCGGGGCAAGTCGATCCAATATCACTCATGGAACATATCCTTTCGGAAAGAGTGGTAGGGAGCCTGGATCATGACTATATATCCTACTTGATGATCGGTCAGGTCTCCTTTGGCATCGAATCACACCTTGGTCTTCTGTGCTTCCACCTCATTAATTGCCACACTCTTCTTTCCATAGTCTTATTAAAATAGTTTTATTTTTCCTAATTTGCACCATGTGAGTTACTCTGGTAACTCCCTGAATCCTCACTTGCTTTGGCTCTTCTGACAAATGCCCTGTCATAGGCCAGGTCTACACTACCCCCCTAATTCGAACTAAGGTACGCAACTTCAGCTACGTGAATAACGTAGCTGAAGTTCGAAGTACCTTAGTTCGAACTTACCTTGGTCCACACTCGGCAGGCAGGCTCCCCCGTCGACTCCGCGGTACTCCTCTCGCCGAGCTGGAGTACCGCAGTCGACGGCGAGCACTTCCGGGTTCGACTTATCGCGTCCAGACTAGACGCGATAAGTCGAACCCAGAAGTTCGATCGCTCGCCGCCGAACTACCGGGTAAGTGTAGCCAAGGCCATAGTTATTGCTGCCCAGCTGTTTAGTAACATTTCCTTTACCACCCCCACTATAGTGTTTTTTTTTAATCATGGGTAGTCGCCAGTGATACTGTGAAAGGGGCTCTACAAAAGACAGCTGTGGTGCAGGGGTCTGGTAGCCCTATTGGGAAGCTCACTGGGCTCCCCCCTCCAGCAGAGCTTTTAATCTCTTCACTTCTTACTCCAATTTCTTTTTGTTAAGCTGCCAGAAAGGGGACTTGGGCTCAGTGTGGCAATGCCTAATGTTAGGCACCCTGCCACCTGAATCAGAGCCTTGAGTTAAGCACCCAGGCTCCCTATACAATGCATGGAGAGAGTTAGGAGCTGTGGCCTAAGCCGCATCCTCAAGCGCCTTAGGTGCCTATCTTCACTCAGGATTCACAGCTGTGAACCTCTCCTAGAGTTAAGTGCCTAGGTCCTTTCGCACAAGAAAACAAGGTATAACTTTTATAGCTTATAATGTTTAGACCTGTGGTTGTAGCACTTACCTAGGATATGGGTGACCTGGGTTCACTTCCTCCCACTACTTGATGTGGAGAGAATCTGAATCCATATCTCAGGAGAATATCCTAACCACTGAGCTATGGGATATTCTAAAGTGGATCTCTCAATGTCTCACGTTGAAACCACTCCACTTTGGGTAAATAATTAAAAAGCTATTGGACCAGGGACGTGAACTGGAGTGAGTGCCCTAACCACTGAGATATAGATTCATTCTCACTATTACTCTGGCCCAATGAGTATTTAATTATTTATACAATATAGAATGACTTCAAAGGGAGAGATTCAATTGAGAGATGGAGAGGTGTGGGTTCAAATCCCTGCTCCATAACAAGCAAAGGTGGGAATTGAACCCAGATCTCCCACATTCTTCGTGAGTGCTATAAGGACAGGGCTAAAAGGTGAAGCAGGCACTACCATCATCTCCTACAATAGTTATTTTTTTTGTACATGGCCTAAGCTGTTAGGTAGCCTCTGAGAATGCCCATCACATCAGGCCCCATAGGCAGCATTAAGAAGTTTCTCTAGACTCAACTTTCAACTACTTGTTGATTTTAAAGTAATATCTAGACAGCTAAGATTAAACTTGTTATACATATACAGTTATTTACAGAAATTTTTACTCAGGAATATACTTTCTAAGAAGCAACTAGCTTAAGATAACCAACTCATCATTGAGATAAGACTTTTTGCTGCTTCTCAGTTGAACTGGCATGGAGGTAGGTTCTCCAGCTCAGCTTCACAGTTGCAATGATGGTTTTCTTGAAATAGAGAGAAACTTTATAAAAAAAGAAAAGAAAAGAAAAGAAAAGTGTTAATAAGATGCTTGTCAGTGACAAAATTTTTGTTATGAGATAGGGAGTGCCCTCAGTGTCCAGCCAACAGGCCATTCTCCATATCTTTCATCAGAATGTTTCACTTCAGAAAGTGATGTTGAACACAGTAAGCCTATTTTATATAATTTCTGTTAGGTAATGTGCTTTAGATATCTTTTTGGCAAACTTGATGTGGGCCAGTCAGAAGGTAACACACGCTTTCAGTGAAGACTGAAATGTCCAACTAGAATATAAATTGTGTCCCTTCTTATCTTCTGTATTAGAAACTGTTTGCATGATTGGAATCGTGATTAGTAGAGTGTCAGCGTGTTCCCAGGTAGCATGAAGAAGGAGGAAAAGGAAATGTCTTGTCTAGCAGACTATAGCAATTCATTAGAAAGGAAACTGCATTTCCTTAAACCTGCTAGCTGACATGGAACTCTGCGTTATAGTTGGATTCAACTGTAGATGTCCTAGTTAGTGAATAAAAAGTCACTAATGGTTCAGTACAGTACAGGGGTGTTAGTGTTTAATCATTAATCCCTTGCCATCTGTCTTAATGGTGCTAACCCTCATGCTCTGTCAGCCAATACAGATAGCATAACTGCTGCTCAGAAATGTTTAAAGTAGGAATAGTTGGTTTGGTTATGTAGCAGATGGATCCAGAAGTGGGGGCAGAGGGAAAGCAGACACTATTCAAAGGAATTTTAATATGTTTTCAGTGGTTTGGCGTACATCTTCAAAAGATGGTGTTAATTCTCAGTCTTTAACTTCATTAACTACTAATACTTGATTGAACTGCTAAGGCAGGTGCTGTGCATTTGTCATGACATTCACAAAGCTGCTGCTGGGTGCTAAGCACAATTAAATTACCTATAGCATCTGGCCCTTTAACAGTCCCTGACAGGACATTCAGATTTTATTTTTACTCCTTTTTTCCTTCTGACATTCAGACAGCTCATTAATTTTGGAGACAATATGCCATTCTATATATGAACGGTTTAGGAGAAAGGCATAAAAAAGGGCAAGCAAATTTAATGCTATTTTGTAACTTTATTCTATTAAATCCAGAAATTTAATACTATTTAAAAAAAAACCCTAGTAAGAAGCCATCACGTCTTTCTAGCATGTTTCTTGACTTCACCATTTTTCCTCCTCTAGGGGAAAAAAAGCTACTGTACACTATAAGATCTTAAAATGATAGCGAAGAGACATATTGTTAAGAAAATGAGGTGTAGGAATACATGGTTGCAGAAACTAGATTTAAATGATCTTGATAAATTGAACAACTGGGCTAAAGTCAATTAAAGGTGAGTTGATAAGGGTAGTGCTAAAAGACTTCATTAGAGAAGAAATAATCAAATATATTCTGGCTACACATTAGTATTGCAGAGGAGGATCTGAGGTTTATAGTGGATAATAAATGAAGTATGGGCCAACACAATACTATTGCAAAAAAGGCAAATACTAACCTGGATTTTACTAATACAAGTATCATGTATAAAACAAGTCAGGTTGTAAACCTGTACTGCATCCAAGCCTAAATTCAATTACTGTGTTCATGTTAAAAAAAAAAAAAAAAAAAAGACTTGAGGAGGTTCAAAGTGGAGCAACAAAAATAAGATTTGGAAATAAGACCTGCAGATAACTGAGCTGAGAAATGTCTGAGAGAAACATACTGGGGACCCACTTCTCACCCATTTCCAGCCCCTCTACAGTAAAAGGGGGCCTTAAAATTCCCAATTCCATCCAAGAGAGAATTCTCCCATGCAGGACCCAAGGAAAACTGTCTGTGACTTATTCTATGGACCCCTTGTAAGCCCTGATGTAAGGAGTACGTTGGGAACTTGATTGGGCACATAGTGCTGGGGAGATTCCAGGCAGTACTGCTGCCACCTAGGACAGCCCTACAAGTCTACTGTAACTTAGACAGCTCCTCAGGGCCACTGCAGCTTCCAGAGAAAAATAGAATCTGGAGGGCACAAAGAAGAACAGGAGGACTTGTGGCACCTTAGAGACTAACAAATTTATTAGAGCATAAGCTTTCGTGGACTACAGCCCACTTCTTCGGATGCATATAGAATGGAACATATATTGAGGAGATATATATACACACACATACAGAGAGCATAAACAGGTGGGAGTTGTCTTACCACCTCTGAGAGGCCAATTAATTAAGAGAAAAAAAACTTTTGAAGTGATAATCAAGCTAGCCCAGTACAGACAGTGGCTTGAAGCCATCTTGAATCCGTCTCTCCCTGTACTTTTCTTCTTAGAGGTGGAGCACAGAATCTTGCCCCCTCTGTGGGTGCATAATACATTTGGTTATGCTTGTGTTCCTGTGGGCATTGTCTACCTATAGGGGCTGGTCCATTTCACACCTCCAACCAGCATCAGGCAGTAGAGCTGGCTGTGCTCTGAGTGGAGCATACGTTACACCTATGGCAAGGGTGGCAGAGCTGCCACTGTATGTGTGCTTTCAGGGAGTCCCCAGGAGGAAATTCTGCATTAGTCAGCTGGAATTCTTCTGGGGGCTCGCACTTCACCCAGTCCCAGCCATTTGGATGTAGTGGACAGATTCTAGATTTAATTATGTATATTTATGGAAAAGTGAATTTATGAAGAGGACAGAAATAGAATAATTGTGGATCTAAACTTGATCACTCATCTATTAGAGATGATTTGATAAGAATATTATTATTTATTTGGTATAGTATGAAAGAAGGGTTTAATGAAAAGCAAAGAGAAATAACAAAATAAAGCTGGCCACAACCCTTGGACTGGATAACACACTAGATGACCCTTTCCGCTAAAATGATTCAGTTGTTCCATCTCCATTCAATCTGCATCTGTAAAATGAGAAGTGAACTCATAGCCTATGGGAGGTGAGTGGTTTATTTAAGCCACTTTTGCGTCCTTCTGACCTTTGGCTATTATGGAGGCTGAAGAGACCCACCGTGTAACTTAGATGGCCCTGGGGGGGGCGCATCAAAGTTAGGGCCAGCTCCCCAGGCTGCCCTGAGAGCCACAGTGCTGCCTGGAATCTCCAGAGATTTGCCCCCAGTATGCACCTCTCAACCTAAGTCCCACCCCATACATCAGGGTTATGATGGGGTCCTCAGAAGGCAGCATTTCAGCTGTCTTCAGCATCTCCACAGGGGGAATCTGCACTCAGCTAGATATGGAGCTCTTAGGACCCCTTTAGGTCTCTCTGCCCTTTTACATGGCATAAAAGGGCCAGAGCATGTGTGAATATCTGCCTCCCAGACCTCAAATAAGGCCAATTGTGGGGATTTCTAATGTGAACATCCTAGCCACAAAACTGAAATGAGATCGTTAAACTCATTTCACATAAGCCTTTAAAAATCAACAGGCCTATGATATAGAGAGGAAAGCACTCTCACATTGCTATTTAACTGAGCCAAACAAGTCCATTTCATGTTTTTTTCCTAATATATTTTTAGATTCATAGATTCTGAGGCCAGCAGGGAGCACTGTGATCATTTAATCTGACCTCCTGTATAATAACACAGGCAACAGAACTTCCCCAAAATAATTCCTAGAGCAGATCTTTTAGAAAAATTTCCAATCTTAATTTAAACGTTGTCAGTGATGGAGAATTCATCACGACCCTTGGTAAACTGTTCCAATGGTTAATTACTCTCACTGTCAAAAATGTACACCTTATTTCCACTCTAAATTTATCTATCTTTGACTTAGAACCATTGGATCATGTACCTTTCTCTGCTAGATTGAGAAGCCCCTTATTAGATATTTGCCTGTATAGATGCTTATATATAAATTAAGATTGGATATTTTTAGGCCTGTTGATTTTTAAAGGCTGTGTGATGCTGTGGCAAAAACAGCTAATGAATCCTTGTATGCATAAATAGGGGGATCTTGAGTAGGAGTAGAGAGATTATTGCACCTCTATATAGGTCACTCATGTGACCACTGCTGGGATACTGTGTCCAGTTCTGGTGTCCACAATTCAAGAATGAGGTAGATAAATTAGAGGTGGTTTGGTGAAGAGACACAAGAATGATGAAAGGATTGGAAATCATACTTTATAGTGTTAGACTCAAAGAGCTCAATCTATGCATCTTTAGATTGATCAGTTAGCCAGTTTTTAATGTGTGCTGGGAAATTTTATATTCTATTTTTTAATCAAAATGTTGTGTGGTACCAAGTAAAGTGCCTTACAGAAGTCTAAGTATATTTTGTCAACACTATTTCCTTTATCAACCAAACTTGTAACCTCATCAAAAAAAGATATCAAGTTAGTTTCATAGGATCTGTTTTCCATATACCCATATTGATTTGCATTACTTACATTACCCTCCGTTAATACTTTATTAATTAAGTCCTTATCAGCTGCTCCATTATCTTGCTCCAGGATCGATAACAGGCTGACAATTACTTATAATTACTAAGGTCATCCCATTTACCCTTTTTAAAAACTGGCACAACTTTAGCTTTCTTACAGACTTTTGGGACTTTTATGTGCTCCAAGACTTATTGAAAACTGGCATTAACAATCCAGTGAGCTCCTCAGCTAGATCTTTTAAAACTCCCCGAGTTTGCATGCTTTGAGGCCATGATAGACACAACCCCGAGGGCACATATAGATAAGGTTCCTGTTTTATTAAAACACATACCTCAACAATTTCAACAGAGATCCCATCAGGAAGGATGCTGGATCAAGCTGCCCTTTTTGTGGTTGCACAACATCCCTCCCTTCCTGACTCAGTCATGCCAAGGCTGTGCATAGGCCCACTTATGGCCTGCTGGCTTGGTTACTTTTAGCAATAAGCAGTTGTCGTTTGGGCATTTTTCTGCTCTGCCAAGATTTCCCCATACACACCCTCCCCCTACAAATTTGAGAGCCCACTCCATTTCTCCACCCACTTCCCATCAACCTCCAGAGCCACCTACTGGCAGGAGTTCCAACTACCTGAGCAGATGGAGAGAGAACTTGGATTCATAGAGGGCTTCTATGGAAAGGATGGGAATTCTGCATATATGCATTCTCTGTACTCTCTAACTATGCTGCACCTACTGACTGTAGATCCCTGATCATAGTCCTCTGGACTAATAGTCCTGATGTGCATCTGGTACAAGCTATTGTAGTTGAGCCTTGCTTTCATGTTACCTCCATAACTCCTCACTTGAAACTTCAACCTTAATTGAATGTATGCAACTGAGAACAATACTGTATTGACTCAAACAAAATAGAAAAAAATGTGCTTCTGTAGCTATCTATACAAGACCAAATTTGAGAGGAAAAATTGGGTAGTGCCTTAACAAGACCAGATACAGAAAATTTTGTCATGTTATGTACTTTAAAAAAAAAAAAAACTAACAGACCTAGTCATTTAAATTTAACATATAAACTTAATTTAAGAGAACCTCTTCATGGGCCAGTTCATATGTAAAATATAGGAACAAATTGCTGTTAATCATCTTTTATTTATGCATAAGAAAATATAACACTCAAAACACTTGTTTTCATGGAAATCTGAATATATTGGCATCTTCATATGAATTGGGGAACACATTTTAAATTGAATGTAAGGGGTATGGAATTAGTATGAATTCTTCATTTGCTTTATTGCAGGGGTTCTCAAACTGGGGGTCAGGACCCCCTACGGGGTTGCAAGGTTATTACATGGGGGGGGGTCATGAGCTGTCAGCTTCCACCCCAAATCCTGCTTTGCCTCTAGCACTTATAATGGTATTAAATATATTAACAAGTATTTTTAATTTATAAGGAGGGGGTCGCACTCAGACTTGCTATGTGAAAGGGATCACTAGTACAAAAGTTTGAGAACCACTTCTTTATTGCCTTTGCATTCATTGAAAAATATGGAAGCTCTCTAGTGGCTGAAATAATATAATCCCTGAAGTTCCTATGAATATTAAACAAAATCTCTGTAGTTTAGCACATACTTTATCTGCCTTTATATTCAAAAATATTGAGTTTAAATCCTGTGGGAGTTGAGTCTTTATTAAAAATGCTTTAGCTCTTTTATCCTCTTAGTCTCAAAAGCATCCATAAATTTTCAAATCTTTATCAAGAAATATCCTGTATTTAATAAATATTTAAACAGCCTGTTTTTATTGAAGAAACAAAACACTGTAAATTAAGTGTGAATTTCATTACATTTTGCATACACAGAGATCATGAGCTCTCAATAATTCACTTTGAACTGTGGGCCTTTGTGATGAACTGGAAGATATCTATTACTTTTTATGAATATGATGCATGCCTCCCTATGTTTGTTGATGGTGGGTTACTAGCTATGGAGTTAGATCAAAAGGAGTTATTAAAGGAACCAAGCAGGAAAGGTAAAACAATGGCTTCTGTGAATCGGGTATAGAATGGGTATATTGTAATTTAAAGGAGCCATTGCAGTGAGCACGCTGATGCTTTGTATTATTGATGCTTTTCAGGCACCTCAGTTTCAATTCATGCACTGGTGCTTCGAGGATGGATTAAAAATGTACTGTAGGTGTCTGGAAGCAGAGCAGAACATACAGCAATGAAAGTGCTAGCTTTATTCTCTTGCACAGCTTTGAATTTCTTTTATAGTTGCTGATAGCAGTGGGAGTGGATGGTTTTTACTGCCAAAAAAGAAAGAATAATGCAGAGTGTGAGTTCCTTGGAGAAAGACATATCTTTAAAGTTCCATGCACATTTTTGTGCTATGTGAATAATAAACAATTGCAACACTAAATACAAAAGGAAACCACACAATGCAAAGTTTCTGACAAACCTAAATCCAAGGGAATTCAGAGTTTTGTCTTTCATTCTGGTCCACATAATAAAAAAAATACTTAGCACTTTTCATCTGTAGACTTCAGAGCTTTATGCACATGGTAAGTATCATTATCCTTATTATGATCTCTTTTGTGTGGAAAGCAGAAAAACATGAAAGAGTGAAATCTAAAAAAAATTATGCAGGAAATAGGTGCTCAAAAGTGACCATCATTCATCACAATCTGACGCACGACTCTGTGTGTCATGATGCACCACATGCATAGTCACAAAAGTCTGTTGTGAAGGTCTGCAGACTGCACATGTCTTGTCAAGGCTGGCATGAGACAAGAGAGCATCTAACAATCCAGAGCATCTAAGAATCTGATGAACTATACCAACAGAAAGAACAGGAGTACTTGTGGCACCTTAGAGACTAACAAATTGATTAGAACATAAGCTTTCGTGGACTACATCCGAAGAAGTGGGCTGTAGTCCACGAAAGCTTATGCTCTAATCAATTTGTTAGTCTCTAAGGTGCCACAAGTACTCCTGTTCTTTTTGCAGATACAGACTAACACGGCTGCTACTCTAAAACCTATACCAACAGAGAGATCAGCAAAAGCAGGCTAATGTCTGATGGTAAGATTTGTGCAGAATGTACATTCTGCAGCAACAAGCTTCCTAGGAATGCCAAGGAAAAAGGCATCTCTATACTAAATTACATTAGTTTTTCAGGAGAGCACATCTTTTATGCATGCAATTATGAGTTTTACCTTCCCTGAAGTACTGTTTGCAGTTCCTTTACGAACTTGATGTAATGTAATATAGCTCTGTATTTGGTAGGGTATTATATCACTTATCCAAATTTGGGAGATTGCCATGCATATTCTCCAGTAAATTCGACTTCATCTAATCCATTTCTGATGGTTACTGTCTTGGCTGATACCAAGGAATGAACCAGGGACAGCTAGAACTAAAAGCAGAAATTGTTACAGCTTGAGCTAAGTTTTCTAGTTGAAATCTAGAACAGACCCATGTCTTCCATGGATTGGGTACAGAATGGGAAATATAATCTTCACTGATCATTGAGTTGCATAACATGTCTAAGTGCCTCCAAAACATTTTTTCCATAGTGTAACATATACTCAAAGCACATTTCTTTTATTGTAGAAGAAGTGGAATTCACTTTTGTAATGACATTTGTGGAGTAACCGATTTCTAGGAGTATTTTGATATAGTATGAAAGTAAAGAGCCACAAATGTCAATGGTTTAAAATATCTCACAAGTTTCCTGGTGGTGGTAATAATTTCTGCTACAGATGGTTAGCTTGTTAAGCATTCTGCATGAAAACTGTACTGTTTGTAATACACAAAGTTTTACATGTGAGTCATTAAAAGCTGGGCTATTACTTGTAATAGATATCTTTCCCCCTCATCTTTACCAAAACACTATTCTCCTTTTCCCAGACCTGAAAGTAGTTCTATATCCAACCCATCTGTCTTGATGCCCTCTGCCTGTATAGTTGTGCCTAGGAAAGTAAATATAGGGTCTGACTTGGTACAGATATGACAATTTCTTGCATGTCCTTGGGAGAACTTTTTGAATTAAGTTTAAGTATTTTTGGTGTCCATTGTTTTAAATGCAAAGTTTATGTATCATTATGTGTGGTTCCTGTATAAGTTTGCTCATGTCCAACATGAGTAAAGACCTATGCCTACACTTAAGAATATAAGAACGTCCATACCGGGCCAGACCATCTAGCCCATCCTGTCTTCTGACAGTGGCCAGTGACAGATTCTTGAGGGAGTGAACAGAGCAGTGCAATATTGAGTGATCCATCCCCTGTAATTCAGCCTCAGCTTCTAAAGTTGGAAGTTTAGGGACACCTCAACAGATGTTTTCAGAGAACTACCCACAGTTACTTCAAGATCTTTCTTGAGTGGTAGCAGCTAATTTTGACCCCATCATTTTGAATATATACTTGGGATTATTTTTTCTAATGTGCATTACTTTGCACTTATCAACATTGTATTTCATCTATCTTTTTTTGCCCAGTCATCAGTTTAGTGAGAGCGCTTTGTAACTCATCGCATTTTGCTTTGGACTTAACTATCTTAAGTAATGTAGTAACTTCTGCAAATGTTGTCACCTCACTATTCACCCCCTTTCCATATCATTTATGAATATGTTGAACAGCACAGGTCCCAGTACAGATCATTGGGGGACCCCATTATTTATCTCTCTCCATTGTGAAAAATAACCATATATTCCAAACCTTTGTTTCCTTTAACCTATCTTTTAACCAACTACTGATCTGTGAAAGGAACTTCCCTTTTATCCCATGACTCCTTCCTTTGCTCAATAGCCTTTACTGAGGAACCTTGTCAAAGACTTTCTGAAAGTCCAACATGACAAAGTTCCTCCTCTATCTTGGTGGGTCCTGCACTTATTGGCAGATTTTCTTGCCACCGAGATTCACCATGTGGGTTGGGGAACAGCCCAGAGACCTTCCCCTCTGGAAGAACCCAGAGTCCAGGTCAATTAGGAGGTTTGGGGGGAACCCGGGCCTGCCCTCTACTCTGGGTTCCAGCCCAGGGCCCTGTGGACTGCAGCTGTCTATAGTGCCTCCTTTAACAGCTGCAACTGACAGCTACAACTCCCTGGGCTACTTCCCCATGGCCTCCTCCAAACACCTTTTTTATTCTCACCACAGGAATTTCCTCCTGGTGTCTGATAACACTTGTGTTCCTCAGTCCTCCAGCAGCACGCCCTCTGACTCTCAGCTCCTTGCGCCTCTTGCTCCCAGCTCCTCACACTCACACCACAAACTGAAGTGAGCTCCTTTTAAAACCCAGGTGCCTTGATTAGCCCGCCTTAATTGATTCTAGCAGCTTCTTCTCAATTGGCTTCAGGTGTCTTAATTAGCCTGCCTGCCTTAACTGGTTCTAGCAGGTTCCTGATTACTCTAGTGCAGCCCCTTCTCTGGTCACTCAGGAAACAGAAAACTACTCATCCAGTGACCAGTATATTTGCCCTCTACCAGACTGCTTTACTCCACTGGTCTGGGTCTGTCACACCAAGTATACTGTATTTGCTAGATCACCCTTGTCCACATCCAAAGAATTCTAATAGATTGGTGATGTATGACTTCCCTTTACAAAAGCTGTGTATATATACAAAAGCTGTGTTGACTCTTCCTCAACATACCATGTTTATCTATGTGTCTGATAATTCTATTCTATTCTGTACTGTTGTTTCAACCAATGTGCCTGGTACTGAAGTTAGACTTACTGGCCTGTAATTGCTAGGATCACTTCTGAAGCCTTTAAAAAATGGTGTTACATTAACTACCCTCCAGTTATATGATATAGAGGCTGATTAAAATAATATGTTATATACCACAGTTAGTAGTTTTGCCATTTCATATTTGAATTCCTTCAGAACTCTTGAGTGAATACCATCTGTTCCTGGTGACTTATTACTATTTAATGTATCAATTTGTTCCAAAACCACCTCTACTGACACTTCAGTCTGGGATAGTTTCTCAGATTTGTTCCGTACAAAGAATAGTGAAAACTGATGCAGAGAATTCATTTAGCTTCTCTGCAATGGCTTTATCTTCTTTGGGTGCTCCTTTAGCACATCAATCAGCGAGTGATCCCATTGACTGTTTGGCAGGTTTCCTGCTTCTCATATACTTCAATATTTTTTGTTAGTTGTTGTGGTATTTAGCTAGTTGCTAATCAAATTCTTTCTTGGTCGGCCTTCTTATATTTTTACTTCACATGCCAGAGTTTATACTTTTTTTGTTTTACACATGTTGAACTTAATTAGATTTCCCTAGTGCAAGCAAGACTGAAGGACTGATAACAGATAAAAGTATTCATAGTTGTTTATAGCCTGATCTTATGTGGTACGCATTCAGTAAATCCATAATCTTTGGGAGTGTAGAGTGTGACCACGCTGCAGAATCAGTTCTATTCTTATGCCTATCTCTGCGAGATTAAATCTGGGGACTATCTCATTTAGTACAGAGGAATCTTGGGTGTTTTAGGCCCAAATTAATTTAAGCAAGGTAACCAGCTTTTTTGCAGTCCCACTATCCAGGATGGTGGAGAAATAAGCTGTTCATGCTCAAATTTCTAGTAGATTGTGGGAGAAGGAGGTTAGTGATCCAACTAGCTAATCTCAACAAAGAAGATTGATGTACAGGTGAGCCAGTCATTTGTCCTGTGAAGACTTCAGAAATGAGGATAATAGGGGGCTATTTAACCTTTTTTTTGCCAGACACCCTGCCTTAAAAATCCAAGTGGGAGTGGAGGAACTTCAGCACCAAGTTGGATCAGGCCCTTAAATGGGATTTGAGGGACATGTGCACCTCACAGTTCAGAAGCTGCATGAGAAGTAAGTGGGCACTTTCACATACACACACACACAGGATCCTCAATGCAGTAAAAGAAAACAAAGCCACTTTAGAGCTGTTGAACCTTGCCATCTTGGTTTTATAGTGCTTAGGGATTACAAACCGGCAGGTTCAGTTCTTAGAGGTTCATATCTGTTATGGTTAGCATGTGTTTGTCGTGCCACTGGGAGTGAATGCCTCTCTGGAAGCACTCTGCCCTTTGTAGGATTAAGCCTCAGTTAATGGGATATGAGGGTTCTGAGAGACTCTCGGGATCTGGTCATTATTACGTGGTTATAAAGAGCACTTCAGAAACCTGTTCACTTCTTTCACTACACAGAGTAAATAAAACTTGTAGCAAAACCTGATGATCACAGTCATAATGTTAAAAATAAAGCAAAAACATGACATGGAGGTGGAATCGGATACATTCTGCATAAGAGGCACTTTTACAACAGGGCAAATATAGCACTAATTTCAAAGGAAGAGAGCTGCACCTATATTACTATAAATCTTCTGTACTGATATTCTAACTATAATTCTAGCTTCTATATAGTGTAAATATAATATCACTCTAGTGGGGTAATCACCTTTCCAAGAGCTTAATCTTTTCTTTTTTTTTTAACTTGGCCCTGAATATTAAGAACCTCATCAGAAAATCCTAATTCAAAATTGGCTGTTAGGGCTTTTATATCTCTGATTGGATTCCGGTTTTTGATGATGGCCATTTATATGTTGAACTGATGACTGCAGCATTATGTAAGCAGGTGCATTCCTCGCTGTACAATATCTACTAGCTTCAACAGAGCTGGGAGGCTGGTATGTGAACTCTGATGACAACTGCAGTGGAGTTTAGAATACCACCCCTATAATCCTTTGCATGTGTATCTTGAGGGGATAGTCTAGGCCTAAATTAGGAATCTAAATATATAAATGTAACTAAATGGGGATCAATGAGAAAACCTAGGAGTGTCATAGAAATAACATTGCACAAGAAGGCTGAAGGATTTCTTACTGTTGGTCAACGGAACATAACTTGTCATTTATCACTCTCACTTGGAAAACTAAAGCTCTGTTTCATTGCTAATGATGAGTGAAATAAGAGGATACAATTAAAAAAAGAGAGAATTTATACTGAAGTATGAGAAGAAAAAGAGATTGCATTCTAAATATAGTAGATAGGACTTTGATATCTGCTATTTGTCTAAAACAAGTTCCGCATGCTCTAGTCGGGACATTCTCTTAGGATTTTGATATCTTTTAACTGTAAGGCACTAGGTGCCCTAAGATATTTAGGAATTTTTCTTTCATAACATCAAGTTCCAAACAAGTGATGAGACAAAAGTGTTTGTGTGTGTGTTTGCTTTTTTAAGTTATCAAATTATGAAAGTACTGTATGACAGGACTAAAAAATCAACCTGGAAAAAATAGCTTTTCCACAAAGTAAATTTGTTTGCTTGTTTGTGTTGGCAGAATATGTCAGTGCTTATTTTTTGTTCTTACTGGCACAAAACTGAAAATTATACAGATAAAATTTAAGAAACCTTTCTGAATTGACATTTCAAGATCTCCGAATTTTAGTTAATTCTTAATTTTTGCTTTTCCTTCCACTGTCAATTAAATAAATTATATATACTATTTATTTTTGTTATTTTTAAATCCTATCCTAATAGACAATACTGGGATAATCATTTATACTATGAAACTATTGAAAGATTTTATAATACAAAGTGTTCTACAACCGACAAAAATATTGAAACCAAAATATCGTTCAAAACTTGAGGTACTGTATGTGCTTCAGGGATTCAAAATGAAGTATTGATTATTTATCTTTTCATTTCAGTTTTCTTAGATTAAGTGTCTTATTTCTCAATTCCAGGAGCTGATGCTGTGGAGGCCCAGTGTAAGAGATTTGAAGTGAGGGCAAGTGAAGGTGAAAAGGTGCTGTTTTCTGCAGATGAAGATGAGATCATCATTGGAGCTGACAGACTCAAAGTAACAGGTAGAGTAACAATCAGGTCTCTAAGCAATATTTGTTTGTATTTTTAATAACCCTGGTGATAATTTTACTTAATGAACTTGTATCTCTCAAACTTTCATAAACTCTTTTCCCCATGTCAATGAATGGGTGTATAGGGACAGATTCTTAGCATTAGCAGGGAGTGCTTGAGCTGTTCAGAATAATCTAGGATGAGCAACCAACAGGTGCTGCATAATGTCATGTATGAAAGACATTTTCTAATGCTCAGAATAGGATGACCAGATAGAAAGTGTGAAAAATCAGGACAGGAGGTGGAGGGTAATAGAGGCCTATATAAGAAAAAGCCCTAAATATCAGGACTGTCCCTCTAAAATTGGGACACCTGGTCACCTTAGCTCAGAATGAATGTCTTTGTGACCAGAGTTGAACTTAGAATGATGTTTATATGACCACAAACTGTATATGTTTCATTTGTAACAGGGATGATTTTATATGTCATCATTAATAAAGCATTGATTTATGGTACATGTGCCATTTTGAAAGGTTTTACTTACATAATGCCCCCTCCTAATTGTGTAAGAGCTGCCATTACATAGTATGTTTTGCAGTTCTTCTGTCATGAAAATGTCAAATCTAATTTCTGTATGGCCAAGTAGTACTCCACTAAAGCAGGCTCACCTTGAATTTGAGAAGGGGAAACCTATTTCTGAGCTGAACCTTAGTCTGGTTAATAGAAGAATTAGAAAGAATTCTCACTTGGGAGGCAAATTACCCAGTTTTGGGCAAATCTGTAAGACATGTCAGTGTAAAATAGATTACCACTAAAGCATCTTTATGCATTCCTGAACATCAATACCTAGAAGGTGCATCAATGCATTATTATATACTTGATTGTAGTGCTTGGTGAGCCTTATAAGGCTCAAATAAGCTAGGTTTAGTTTAGATAAGTATCTAAACTTTCAATACTTACAAAAGCCTTATCTGAACTAGAGCTGGGTCTGAATTATGAAGTTCTAATCCAGAGTCAGATACAAATCTGAACTTCCCCACAATTCAAGTATGTTTGGACTCAGAGTACCAGGTCAGTCCACATTTAAGAGAAGCTTGAATTACAAAGTTCAGATTATGATTCCACTTCTCTAAAATTCAATGGGATAGTTCTGTTTTGAGCCCATATTTAAGTGGAGCTATCTGAACCTCTTTTGTCTGTAAAGTTAAACTGTAAATCCCTTGCAACAATAGGCTTTTTGTGAGATTTTAGAAACTACTACTTCTTTACAGCCAGGCCAGATATATCAAACTGGTTTTCTCATACTATTCTACTACTTCTACTTCCAGTCCAGACTGGATCCAGGAAATCCAGAGGCACAGCCTGGGGGATGGAGGGGGGAGTTAACCAAACTTTCTTTTTAAGTATCAACAAAGATGTCTGTTTACAACAATATTGATTAATAGGTAAAGAATTATTTTTTTATTCACTCCTGTTCTTCCATTCCTACCTGATCTCTACTTATTTTTCACAGCCCACACTTTTCTTCTCATGCTGGTACTTCATAATCAAAGGTGTTCACAGTAGACAATTTAGAAATGCCGTCCAGTGAAGTAGCATTAATTCCATCTGTTTACAAGAATGGGGGGATGGGGGAGGGGTTCTTTATTGCTTCAGAGGAGCTCTTCACAGATAGAAGTTTTAGGAGACTTTTATCACAATAGAGGAGACATCGGAAGAACATTAGAAGAAAAAGGCAGAATCATCCTGGAGCCCCACTGGGATCCAATATCCCAGTCAGATTATTAAATATTCAGATATTCAATCTTACACAATTGACACAAGCTTTCAAAGCAGCTATTAAAAGTGAACAAAAGAAAACACATCTGACAAAGGACATAGAAGTGCTAGAGTTGTCACCATTAGGGAAACTAATTATGTACTGTAGATGTGATACATCTTTTGAAAGACTTTGAAAAGCAATTTATTGTATAAGTGAACCTTAACTTCAGTTTATATGGCTACATTTTCAAAGTGGCTGAGTCTAAGCAGCTCCCATTGACTTCAATAAGACCAGTACGGAAAATCAGGCCAATAAAATTGTTCCTTGTGACAAAGGATTTTTTCCTTAATTCATGAAAGAAACCAAAATGAATATAGCTAATATTAAGCAAAAAAACAAGTATAGTTTTTTTTTAAATACTGAAGATTTTACCTTACTCACAAAGGCCAGGAAAATTTGAGTTAATGCTGCTTTGACACCTTTAGCTGAGTTTCAGGGATTACTGTATATATATGGTCCTGTATCACAGGATCTCATGATATTAGAGTGAATTGAAGTAGCTATGGCCTAACGTTTATCTGTGTATACAGTGGCTGCTAAGTGCAAACTAAGCCCTGATTCTGTAGTCACTTATGCACAGGCTTAGCTTTACTCATGTGAACAGTCCCACTGAGTTTAATGGGAACTACTCACGTGAGTAAAGCTGAGCATGCGTGTAAGTGTCTGCAGGGTGAGGGCCCAAGAGAATACTGCATATACCTTGGTAATGCTATCTACTGGTACTTTACACAATAGAAAAGTTCTCAAGTTTCACTGCTTTATGAACTAAGGGCTAGATTGATAAACATACTCATCAGCTCCGATTGTTTTCAGCAGGAACTGCTGAGTGCTAAGTACATTTGAAAAGCTGTCCCTAGGTATGCAGATGGATCTTCTCTGGAACACAGGTGCAGATTCACTAACTGATCATAGTGAATGAATTTATAAAGCAATATAGGGGTGTGCAAATGCTGGAGACAACCTGGGTAAATTTTGGCCTGTTTGTTTTTATTTTTGGAACAATCTTTTTGATTTGTGGGAGTTTGGATATATTGGAGATTGCTAGAGCAGGGTGAAATTTTTCGAAAGCATAGTTTATTTGCTAAATAAATGCAGTTTAGTCAACCTGAAACTATTTGTGATTTTGACACAAATTTGCTGAACATTTTGGGCCATGAAAAAAAAGGGATAGATTCACAAAATGGCTGGAGAGGAGGTGCCCACCTTATAACTAGGTTAGAACATTCACCTAGGATGTGGGAACCCCTGGAATTTGAACCAACATCTCCCTACTTCCAGGTGAGTGCCCTAAACAACAGATTATAGGCTATTCCGGGCTCTATACATTCAACAGAAGAGACCGAAAGCAACTCAGCTTATGTAAATGATTATATATTCTTTGGAGGAGGGACTTGAACCTGGACTTCTCATCTCTTAGGTGAGTGCCCTAGCCACCATACTATGGCGTGTCTGTCTGTCCGTCCATCCATCTGCTCAGCCCCTCCCCCCGGACAATTCAGCTATTTTATATAAAGTGGAAGAACTTCTGCAGCAGAACTTGAGAACTCAACCCAAGAATAATATATAGCCTGCTGATTAAGGCATTCACCCTGAAGGAAGGAGGCCTACCCTCCCTCTTTGGAGGAGGGATTTGAATCCAAGTCTCACCTAGCCCTTTAAAAATGCTTGGAAACAAAACATTTCAGGTTGAACAACATGCATTTTTTGGCCCAAAACAAATGTTTTTTGATTCACTGAATTTTTGGATTTGGTTTGGTCTGAACTGATTTTTTTTTCTCAGAGCTGTCAGTGAAATGAAAAATCAATTATTCTCCAAGCTGTGGAGATGAATGGTAATTGTACAGTACTAGTCATTGATGGAAAGTGTTAGTAGGGCATTTTCTAATGCAGCAGAGTCCTTGCTGTTGCTATGGTGTAGTTTAGCATCCAAGTTATTTACTGATGACCGAGATTTTCTGCTTATGTTTTTTAGCTTGAGGTGAGTATTCTTGGGCTTTTTGCTTTCTTTGGCTGGTATATCTTGGCTGGGTGTAGCACCAAACTCCAGACCTTAAAGTGCTGCTATTTACTAAATATATTATCTCTAGTTCCCATTGCCTCCTGTGCCCTACCTTTCCAATGTAAGGACAGAGCTGTGCGAAATATACATTGAAGTGTAAAACTGGTTAAAAATTGTGTATGTATAGATAGGTGATTGCATTTATTTGCAAACTTAAAAACTCACCTATTCCTGTTAGAAAAAAATCATTAAGGGTACTACACTGTACACAGAATCTTCCCATTTTCAGATGTTAATGCATGAGTTTTTAAGAGAAATTGGGCCCATTTTCAATTTAAAAAATACTTTGCACCAGAACATGCAGCAGTTTGTATTTTCACTTTTTTTAGTTTAAAAAAAAAAAAAGCCATTTTATAAACATTTCACAAAAAGCAAAATGTGTGCATGGAAATCAGATAAAATGAAGCGAAGCCTATATATATATAAAATGATGAGGCCTAAATTAGCTGTTATCATTGTGACAGACCCAGTCCAGTGGGGTAAAGGAGTCTGGTCCTATTGGGATCAGGAAGTGGGCGGGCAAAGCCCGCCCACTGCTAAAGGATCCCCCCCCTAGCCGAAGAGGGGGTCCACAGGACCTGGAGACCAGAAAATTACGGGGGACAACTAATAAAGGAACAGGGCTAGGAGTGAGGTCAAAGGGTCAAATGAAGGGAACCAGATAGGGACACCGAGCAGAGAACCCCAGAAAGCGCCCACTGCTCCTCAAAGGCGTCAAGGAAGCCAGTGGACCCCGCCCAGAGGAACTCTGCCCGGATACGTGAAAGAACGGAGGACCTGAAATACACCCCACAGTCACAGGAGACTCCATCGGCCAACCTCCTCACTTCGTGAAGGAGCCGCAAACTGATGTCCCCGGTGGGCTTCGGGATCAGAGCAGAATAAAGGTTGGCCCACCGGGGCTCCTCACCCTCCAGAGGTGGCAGAAGGTCCCGCCACTTCGAATCAGGGCGGGACGCGAGGGTGAGGACATGAAGAACATGGAGCACGAGCATGTATAGATGTTTCCTTGGTGCGGTCCGGAACAGAACCGGCTGCAGATTGTGCAGCCGGCTCATGTCGAATGGACGGGGAGGGGGCCGGTTGGGTCCACAGGGCAGGGGCCCGATGAAAAAATCTGAAGAGCTCGGAGTGGAGGGTGGACAGGGTGTGCCCTCTCGCAGGACCCGGTCGAGATAGTCCCGAGCAGCGGGCGGCAAAGTGGCCCTCACCTCCTGAAGTATGCTCTGGGGAGTACGAGGTCTGGAGAGCCCCATGTGCTGAGCGAGCATCAGGGGATCCAGCCAGTGTCCCCGGTCGTAGTCCAGGAGGTCTCTGACTTTGGTAACTTCTGCCAGGACCAACCTCTGGCGCACCATGGGGGACTCCGCCACTTGCACACGAAGCTGGGGGTTGTGTAGCAGGGGCTCCGCGAGGAGATCTGCCCCCACGGTGAGATCTGCCCCCACGGTGGCCGCCACGGACCTGGTCACTGAGAACAGTTTCCAGGTCCGGAGGAGGTCCTGGTAGAAGACGGGCAGCCCGGAGAGGCCTTGCGGAAGACCTCTCGGGTGGAGACAAAGGAGCTGCCGGTCATATCGGAGCCCTCGGAAGTGGCGCAGGAAGGCGTGTGTCAAGACGCTTCACGCTGGACTACCTGCACCATAAAGGAGCCTCTGCAGGGCCTGGAGGCGGAAGACATGGACCTGAGCGTGCAGACACTTCAGGCCCTGCCCTCCCTCCTCCAGGGGTAGATGGAGAACCCCCGCAGAAACCCAGTGCAGTCCTGATCAAAAGAACTCCAGAATTGACATCCGGAGGTTGGCCAGGAAACCTGGGGCCAGGACCAGGGTGTTGAGCCGGTATCAGAGCATGGACAGGACTAGTTGATTGAGCACCAGTGCTCTCCCTCGAAGGGAGAGACACCGGAGCAGTCCTGTCCATTTCTGGAGCTGCTCTGACACCCTGCCCTCTAAACCTAGCCAGTTCACCGGCGGAGACGGATGCGTGGCAGAAAGGTAAACGCCGAGATAGAGCAGCGGACCCATGCTCCACCGGATGGCCTGAAGCGCAGGTGGGAGGGAGCTTGCCTGCTACCACCAGGCCAGAGCTCTTGACCCAGTTGACCCGGGTGGAGGAGGCCGCCGAATAGATGGTCTGGCAAGCCTCCACCCGCACCAAGTCGCCCGGGTCCTGTACCTCGAGGAGCACATAGTCAGCGTACGCCGACAGGACCAGCCGCAGCTCCGGCTCCCGCAGCACCAACCCTGTCAACCTCCTACGGAGGAGACAGAGGAAGGGCTTGATCGCTAGAGAATACAGCTGGCCCAAGAGGGGGCACCTTTGACGTATTCCTCACCCGAAGCTGACTGGTTTGGTCAGGGTCCAGTTGAGCCTGACCAAACACTCTGCGGAGGTGTACAGCACCTGGAGAAAACCCACAAACTGGGGCCCAAAGCCAAACGCAGAGTGCCCAGATACCCGTGGTCCACCCTGTCAAACGCCTTGTCCTGATCCAGGGACAGGAGGCGAACGACAGACCATCCCTACATCCGAGTTCCAAAAGGTCCCGGACCAGATACAAGTTGTCGAAGATGGTGCGGCCCGGGATGGTGTAGGTCTGGTCTGGGTGGATCACGTCCGCCAGCACGGACCCTAGCTGCAGCGAGATGGCCTTCGCTACAACTTTATAGTCCGTGCTGAGGAGCGAGATGGGACGCCAATTCCGTAAATCGCGGATGTCCCCCTTCTTCGGCAATAAGGCGAGCACAGCTCTCCTGCACGAAAGAGGGAGACCCCGCCCTGCAAGGACTCGGCCCAGATGGTGACAAGGTCCGGGCACGGGAACGTCCCAAAACACGCGGTAGCACTCCACGGTCAGCCCGTCCATACCCGGAGATTTATTGGTGGGTATGCGGCGGAGGGCTTCTGAGAACTCGGCCAGAGTGAGAAGCAGCTCCAGCCGGTCTCGGTCGCCTGCGCTGACCATTGGGAGTTCATCCCAGAGCATTCTGCAAGTGTTAGGATCAGTCGGATCCGGGGAGGAAAGGCCTGTGTAGAAGGCCCTGGCCCTCCCGCACATCTCCGCCGGATCCGTGAAGGGGGTGCCATCCCCTCCTAGAAGGCAGGTGACATGCTCCTTGGCCCCCCTCTTTTTCTCCAGGGTGTAGAAGAAGCGGGAGCCGCGATCCATCTCCCGAAGGAGGCGGATGCGGGGTCGAACAAAGGCACCTCGGGCCCGATGGTCCTCGAGGGTCCAGAGTTCCTCCCACTTCTCCTGGCATGCTCCGCAGAGGGATGGATCACCGGGGCTGGTGGCCAGACGCCTCTGCAGCTCTAAGACCTCCCGTTCCAACTGCCCTATCGCCGCATCCCTCCGTCGGCTGGCGCCCCGGGTGTAGCGACAGCAGAAGAGCCAGGCGCACACCTTCCCCAGGTCCCACCACCGCTGCGCCGAGGGAAAGGCACGCCGCTGCCCTTGCCAGGCCAGCCAGAACTCTCGGAAGGACGCCACGAAGCCCACATCCTCCAACAAGCTATTATTAAAGTGCCAATAGGCCGGCCCCGGCCTCTCCGCGCAGAGAGAGGCTGTCATGGTGGCTAGATGGTGATCTGAAAAAGGGGCTGGCCGGACGCTGGAGGAGTGGGCCCGTGAAAGATGGAAGCGTGACAAATAGATGCAGTCCAACCGGGAGTGGCGCGACCGATGGACCTCCACCCGGACAAAAGTGAATGTCGAAACGTCATCCGGGTGATGGTCGCGCCAGACGTCCACCAGGGAGTGATGTTCTACAATCTCCCGGAGGACATCCGCGGTAGCCGGGTGCTGCTTGGTCCCCAAGCGGTCCCGTTTTTCGAGGGTGGCGTTAAAGTCCCTGCCCAGGACCAGGCACTCGCGAGGATCCAAGGTGCCGAGGAAGGCGGACGCCTGCTTATAAAAACGCAATCTCTCCGGGCCCAATGTCGGGGCATAAACGTTGACAAGATTGACCACAAGCCCCTCCATGCGGACCCAGAGATGCAGCAGGCGGCCCGGCACAGCCTCGGTGACCCCCAGCACCTCGGGCCGTAGGTCGGGGGAGAAGAGGGTCGCCAATCCAGCCGTACGAACTGTGAGGTGGCTAAAGTAGACCCTGTCCCCGCACTCCAGCCACCAGCTAGTTTCAGTGGCCGGATCCGTATGGGTCTCCTGCAGGAAAATCACAGAGTACCCCCCCTCCCGAAGGAAGGAGAGCACCTGGCTCCTGCGGAGACCCATCCTACAGCCCCGGCTGTTTAATGTTGCGAAGATGATCGGTGCCATAAGGAAGGCTGGGGGGGATCCTCGCCGGCAGAGACGCCCATGGCCTCCGTCGGGCCGCGCAACAATCCGTGACCTACCCCATAAGCGATTAAGGAGTCACGGAAGAGGCGGACCCATTGGTAAGCCGCGGCGACCTGCCTCCCTGTCCTCTTACCCTCCCCCATGAGGGCCCTTGTGGCCCGGAGGATCTGATGGAAATCCCCCCATCGCTGGAGTGCAAGCTGTACCTTGTGGAGCTCGAGCCTTCCGCTTGCTCCGCTTCCCCTGTGCTAAGGACCAGCCCTCTATGGCATCATCTGGGAGCTGGCTAACAGGGGTTGGGGCAGGGAGCAAGGGCAATGGCTCAGGGAAGCAGGGAGGTAAAGGTGGGGCAGCATGTAGGAAGGAAGAATCCCCTTGGGGCGGGCTCTCTGCTATGCCCGGCAGTATCCCTACCTCATCCTCCTCCACAGGCCCCGCCAGATAGCAGGCAGCAGAGGAGGGGCCCTCCCGCTCGTCTGGGCGCACTGGGGGAGATACCCCTTGGGCCCGAGCAGGAGCATTGGTGGGCCGGAAGGAGGAGGGGTGGCTTCGGGCACCTGGCAGCCAGGGGCGGCGGCGATGACGGGGCCGGTGCCCTGCCGGGGCTCGGGGGTCCTGGATGCCCCTCCGTGCCGGGCCAAGGGGCAGTCCCTCCGGATGTGCCCCATCGCCCGGCAGAGGTAGCACCAGGCCTCCCCTGTCGAATAATGCACCCGGTAGCGGGCCCCCTGGTAGGAGACCAAGAAGGACCCCTCAAGCACCTCTCCATCACACGCCGGTGGCGGCAGTTGTAACTGTACCTGCCAGCAAAACGAAAGGACATGACGGAGGGCGGGGTCTTTGCAGCCCAATGGGAGAGGGCTGACCACAGAGATCGGCCTCCCCAGGGCAGAGAGGGCGGGTAACAGGGCGGCATTAGGAAGGAAAGAAGGGACAGGTCAGGACCAGTCGGACGCCCAGGTCTTCTAGCGGCTCCAGGGGAACGAACACCCCCCACCACCACCAGGCCCTTCTCTACCGCCTCCTGGGCGGCGGCCTCTGATGCTAGGAAGAAAACGACCTTTCTGTACATCTTGGAGGCTGCCACAATGGCCGTGGGCCCTACCACCCTCGCCAATGCCCGCACGTAGGTCTCCACTTGGGGAGAGGCGGGTACCAGGAGGCAACGGACGCCGTGCTTCCTGGTCAAGGTGGGGAAGGGGCCCGGCCGCTATAGATGGTAGCAGAGGCAGTGGTCAGTTGAGATGATGATGCAGTGGCAGGCGGGGGGGTCGCCCCCACCTGGGCGTATGCCCCAGGGGCTGGAAGAGGGACACCCACAGAGCTGGTCGAGGGAACAGCGGGGAGGGACGCCGCGGCCGGTGGCAGGGCCGCGGCAGTGAGGGCAGCCCCCGCCATGGAGGGCCTGGCCTTTTTGGTGGGGCCTTTACCTTTCTTTGTGCCCTGACCCTTCCTGCCGGCTGGGGGGGCTCCCCAGAGTCAGAGGGGGCGAGGGACATGGCAGCAGCGGAGGTCACCTCATTACCCTCCACTGCCGGCGCTCCAGCAGGGGCGGTAGCAGGTGGCTCGGCAGCGGCGGTTGAGGTAGAGCCTAGGGGGGGACGATGGTGGGGCGGGTGGAGGAGGGGCAGCAGGGTCTGCCCGAGGGATCCCATTTGCCTCATCCCCTGCCATAATGAGGACGGGGGGAGGACAAACACCGGAGGGGGGCAGGGAAAGGGGAAGCAGGTCGACCACTCCTCCCCGCTAGGCTGCAGGCAAGGGGGGAGGGCGCCAAAAAAGGAGGTGGGCTGGATGGGGGGGCTATCAAGGGCTAGGGGTCAGTCACCGACTCGGGGAGGGTTTCCGGCTCCTCTAGTCGCACCAAGGAAGGGGGACATAACAGCATTGGGAGGTACAGTGAGACAGGTTCAAACTAAAATGGGGAGGGGCACAAGCGCATGGGAGGGGACATGGGCGCACAAGGGGAGGGGCTAATCAGGGCAAGGGGGCTGCAGGGGGAAGGGAACAACCAGGCTGGGAGTGGAGCAGGGGAACCACGGGGCTAGCTTCCGAGGCTGGGGTGGGTCAAACAGAGAAAGGCTGCAGAGGGCAAAGGCGGGGCAGGCAAACAAACGGGAGCTAGTGAGGGGCTGGGGCAAGGGAGAGGGGCAAAAGGCTGCAAGGGGCAAATGGGTAGGCAGCAGGGGCAAAGCTGGGGGCTTGCTGCAGGGGGGAGGGGATTAGTCCAAAAGGGGGGGCACGTGCATCCACGTGTCCTTGTAACAAAAAGAAAGTCTTTTTAGGTTGGCTGCTACTTCAGGCCCAATGGTAGCAACAGAGCGTGGCAAGCCTAGGTGAGCAGCTGAGTCCCAGAGGCAGGAGCTCGAGGCAGATGGTATGTAGCCGGTGGGAGTGGTGGAGGGGGCAACAATGATGGTGGTGGTGGGGGTTGGGGGGGAGACATAGATGGACCAGGGGGCAGGCTCCATGCCACAGCCCCTGTGTCCCCACAAACACAGTCTAGACCTCCACCACAAGAGCACAGTTCAAAAGTTACTCAGTCCATGAGGGCCCCCTCCACGGTGGTCTGTAGAATTCCTATGCACTCCCCCACTGGCAGATGGTCATCTTCTTCTCCTCCTCCTCGGGGCTCCAGCAGCAAACACAGCAGCTTTAGGTGGCAGTCTGGTGGCCAGCAGGAAGGACCCCACTCAGGTGGTGGTGGTGGCGGGGTGGTGTCCACAGCAGCACGAGCAATGGCTGGGGTCCCTCCCTCCCCTCCTCTGGGGAGTGGGCCAGCAGGCCCCCCCCCCAAGGGACTGTAGCTGGAGCAGCAGCAACCAAGGGTGCGGGGCTCTAGCAGCCAGCCAGCAAGCAGGTAACAGAGAAGGGGGGGCGGGGTCTGGCTCAGCCAGGGGAGTAGCTGGAGCAGCAAGAGCAGCAGTTGTAGGGAGAGCCCAGAGCCTAGTAGCAGGAGCAGCCCCCTACCTCCCTCCCTCCAGGCCAGAGGGCTACAGGAGAGTGATCTATGGGAGAGATCTATTAGGGCTGGTCCACACTAACCCCCCACTTCGAACTAAGATACGCAACTTCAGCTACGTGAATAACGTAGCTGAAGTCGAAGTATCTTAGTTTGAACTTACCACGGGTCCACACACGGCAGGCAGGCTCCCCCGTCGACTCCGCGTACTCCTCTTGCGGAGCAGGAGTACCAGCGTCGACGGCGAGCACTTCCGGGATCGATCACAGAAAATCAATTGTTTACCGCCGGACCCGGAAGTAAGTATAGACGTACCCTTAGCCTCAGATTAAGCAGGTTTTCTGTTCCCTGAGTGACCAGAGCAGGGGCTGCACTTGAGTAATCAGGAACCCGCTAGAACCAGTTAAGGCAGGCAGGCTAATTATGACACCTGGAGCCAATTAAGAAGAAGCTGCTAGAATCAATTAAGGTAGGCTAATCAGGGCACCTGGATTTTAAAAAGGAGCTCACTTCAGTTTGTGGTGCGAGTGTGAGGAGCTGGGAGCAAGAGGTGCAAGGAGCTGAGAGAGAGAGGGTGTGCTGCTGGAGGACTGAGGAGCACAAGCGTTATCAGACACCAGGAGGAAGGTCCTGTGGTGAGAATAAGGAAGGTGTTTGGAGGAGGCCATGGGGAAGTAGCCCAGGGAGTTGTAGCTGTCATGCAGCTGTTACAGGAGGCACTATAGACAGCTGCAGTCCACAGGGCCCTTGGCTGGAACCCAGAGTAGAGGGCGGGCCCGGGTTCCCCCCAAACCTCCCAATTGACCTGGACTGTGCGTTCTTCCAGAGGGGAAGTTCTCTGGGCTGTTCCCCAACCCACATGGTGAATCTCTGAGGCAAGAAAATCCGCCAATAAGCGCAGGACCCACCAAGATAGAGGAGGAACTTTGTCACATCATTCAAGAACAAGATTTTGCAGTTTCTCTGAAAACATCCATTCCATGTGCAATGGCAGTCAAAAAAGCTAACCAAATGTTAGGAACTATTAGGAAAGGGATACGTCATAAGATAGAAAATATCATAGTGTCACTGTAATCCATGATATACCCAGACCTTGAATAGTGTGTGCAGTTCTGGTCTTCCCATCTCAATACAGGCATATTAGAATTGGAAAAGATACAGATAAGGGCAACAAAAATGATTAGAGGTATGGAGCAGCTAACATATGAGGTGAGATTAAAATGACTGGGATTGTTCAATTAAGAAAAGAGATGATTAAAAGGGGGTATCAAATCATGAATGGTGTGGAGAAACTAGGGGTCACCTGGTGTGGAGAACTAGGGGTCACCTGATGATGACGATAATCAGCATGTTTAAAACAAACCGAAGGAATTACTTCTTCACACAATTCACAGTCAACCTGTGAAACTCATTGTCAGGGAATGTTATGAAGGCCAAAAGTACAACTGCGTTTCAAAAAGAATTAGGTAAGTTCATGGGAGATAGGTCCATCAATGCACATTAGCCAAGATGGTCAGAGATGCAACTCCGTGCTCTGGGTGTCCTTAAGCCTCTGACTGTAAGGAGCTGGTTGGGACTGGATGACAGGGGATGGATCATTCAATGATTGCCTTTTCTGTTCATTCCCTGTGAAGCATCTGGCACCAGCTACTGTCAGGAGGCCGGATATTGGGATAGATGGACCATTGGTCTGACCCAATATGGGTATCCTTATGTTCTTAAGATCATTCTTTTACAGTTACTTCCTGACTAGCCTCATTAAACTGATGTTAATGGCCCAGAAATTTAGGGTCCTATAATGTAAGTAGGATGAAACACTGACTAGAATCCAAAAGCTTTTGCTGTAAAAACTCTGGGTACCCTTTTATGTTAACTCTTCAATCAGCTTATAAGAAAACAAAAATATCCATTATTGGGATTTTAAAATATCAATTTAATTACCTTCTCTAAATGGGTTACACAAAAATCCCTGATTTCCAAACTTCTAGATTCCCTGAAAAGAAAATGGAGCATGTGCTATGCTGCAGCCAAACATCAAAGCTGTAGCAAGTCGGACAAGCTTCATTACACACTGCAGACCAAAACTGAGACTATTGATCCAGGAATGTCAATTAGAGAAGAACTAAATAGTTTGTACCAACTGTACGAATCTTCACGTAGACTCACGGAAAGAACTAAAATCTTGCCAAAAGAAAAAAATATATATTTTCTTCATATCACAGGTCTTTGAGTTCTGACCAAGGATTGTGTTCTACTTTTAATTTTTTCAGAAAAACCTGGTGACGTGATAAGTCTCTGTGGGTTGCATCAGTCAATTTACATTACACTATATGACATGATATGACTGATGAAACCTGGCAAGGTGTCACAGTGCCAAGCATCAGATGGAAATTGGAAGAAAAAAAGTATTTTTCTCAAGACAACACTTTCATAACCACAGTGCCTTGGGGTGGTATGTAGGGAAGAAGATGAGGGGAAAGCAGGACTTTGAAAAGCATGACTAAACAAACAGTGAACAGAAACAGAACAATATTTCTGGATGGAAAATCTGAAGTTTTCAAGTTACAGTAATTCAGGATTGATATTACAGTGTAAACCAGATTTTGTTTTCCTACTTAACTGTGGCCTAGAGGTCTCTCTCAGGAATCTCCACTTTATGAATGAACCCACTACATAGTCAGCAACTTTTGTCAAGATTCTTCTGAGGGCTACATCTCTGATGAATTGCAGAAAGCCCCAGAGCCAAACTCTGTTTCTTCTTCTCCCTCTGGATACTCAGGAAACATTGGTGCAACACAGCTTACAAAGCAACATAGCCAATTTCTGTCTTTAGAGATCTTGAAATATTAAGCATGAAGTAGAAGCTACAACACTTGTGACACTTTTATTTGTCTATCTAGAATGCAAGGAATCTTATTTTGTGCAAGAAAAGTGTGGCAGCACACTGGTGAAACCAGCCATTGAGAAAATGAATATACATACTTTCAGGACTAGCAAGACCTGGAGGCAGAAGCTGTATTTTTGTTTCCAGAAAAAAATAGTTATAGATTTCCCCATTAAGGAGCTTCATAGCTAACCTTGAAATTTTATAAATATTATATTAAAAGGTGAGCATAGGAGTTCCCAGTTATTTTGCCACTAAAAATAATGGAGTCACCATAGCCATTGACACTTTACCTTATGAGAACCTCACTAAATAATGAAAATAATTTACACCCACATTGCGGAGGTGCCAAAGTTTAATTTAAAAATCTTGATGATATAGGGTTTGCTGATATCATTTATAGAACTTCTATTTCTCTCTCATTCCACCACCATTTTCCGTTTGTCTTTAAATTGTGTTAGTTCTTTCCTACTTTATCACACAAAGGGAGAAAAAGACTGTTCATGTTCTGAAAGCTTGCATTCTTGTAACAAGCTTAAAACTTCACATCTTCCTTTTTTATTTTAAATTGTAGAACATCAGCCAGACAGGGAAGTTACTTCAAAGAATTGTCTTTAGGGAGCTGATGGATAAACAAAATGTATAAAGCTACACATCCAAAGGTCTCCCACATGTCAGTTCTCAGGCTGAATCAAACCGCTTTGTAAACATTGTGTATGGAGATGCCTTAGTGGTTCTGTACTTAAGGATGGGTTTAGTTTTTCCCCTAAAGTACGGTGTAAATCTCCTAATTAAGAATTATAATTCACAGAAATGAAGGTTTTGACAGGACAATATTTATTTTCTAGGTCTTTTTCACAGTCTTTAGGACCTTCTTTTCAGAGTTCTGAAACATTTAAAATCACTCCTTTTCAAATTTTCTACGGAGACTTGCCACCTTTCTGGGGACCCCTAAAACATAACAGTCTTGAAGTTACTCCTTCAAAATTTCACACAGGTCTTCACATTATGAAAAGTACAACATGGGATTAAAAAAAAGAATTCATAATAAATCATTCAGCCTCTGATTTCTCAGTCATAACTTATATTTCACTACAGTGTGTGACAGAACATCGAACCTTTGTGGAGGACTCCTGTTGCCAGCCTTAACACATCCCAGGGAGGCTGCAGAGGAAGAGGGGGAGTGTGGATATTGCCAAGGGGCTGGGAAGTAGGGCTGAGCAGTAGAGCTCCCAGCTGACTCCATGTACCCAGTTGTTACCCCAAGAACAGATTCAGGGGTCCCAGGGCAGCCCTCCTATTGCATACATCCAGGTTCTCAAGATGTTGAGCTATCAATCTGTTCCTGCAAGGTGAAAGGAGGGGATCTGTCCTAGTAGAATTGCCAGGGTTTACCAAGGATCTCCCTATGCCCTTCCAGAAACTCCTCCAAACAGACTAGATCTGTTCACACCTGGGAGGAAACGGATACAACCCAGGCAGTACTTTTCCAAAACAACGTATTTTCTTTATTTAGTGTAACCAGCCTTTCCTAAAACAATTAATCTAAACCCATATTAAAACAAACATAAATCCCTTAGCACAGGTATATAAGTTAAAGTTATATATATGGTCTTATGCCTAAAACCATACTGTCATACAGCTGGAATGGCTTAAGTGACTATGTTCTGCACATGGTGATCAGTCATATGTAGGACACTAACAGCAATCTTAATAAACTAAACTTTATGCATATAGAACAAGGTAACATTCATAACACAAACACATGTCTTTATTATCCCAAGCATATACATTTATTAACCTTATTTCTATTCTATATCCTATACTATGGCTGACGTGCTTACTCTCCGTAGATCCTTCTGCTTTATCTCAGAATCCTTTTCTGCTCTGTCCCAGCAGCCTGCTGCTGCTGTCACCCTGCAATTGCTTCTTTCTTCAGGTCTTCTTCCTTGCTGGTCTTTGCTTTTGTAGGTTTCTCTGATCTTCTCCTGCTCCTACCTGATTGACTTTTGTCTGCCTGCTCTCTGCCTTATATACAGTTTTTGGCTTGTTCTGATCGGTTATTTTTCATCTATCATTAGCATACCAATCCTCTAATCACCTTTAGACCTTCTCTGTTTGGTCCATACTTATAGCTCAGTGACAACTGCTAAATCTTGCTGTCAATCAAAGCTGTTACACAACAAGTTTTAAGTATTATGGGATGTTATTATTATGGTATGCTGACCGTCACCTAGTTTGGGACTGAGTATGCCTGTATGATCCCTCCCTACAGTTTTGGAGTCACCTTTACCTGACCTCAGTCCACACCCTGCCTACCAACCTCTTAGTCATAGGCTGAACTGCTTGGAAATGCCAAGTCACTGTCCTTGGCTGTGCGCCCACATTGTGTGCACACTTACAATTAACAAACTTTTAAACTATAAACAGTTACCTTATTTCTTTAATAAATAGCCTGACAGGGTCAGGCCAGATGGCTACAGGAGAGTGATCGAAGGTAGATATATTAGCCCCAGATTAAGCAGGTCTCTTTTCCCTGGGTAAGATAATGGGCTGTTCTAGAACAATCAGGAAGTTGCTGGAACCAATTAAGGCAGGCTAATTAGGACACCTGGTTTTAAAAAGGACCTCACTTCAGTTAGTGCGGCACGTGGAAGGAGCTGGGTGCAAGAAGCTGAGAGTGAATAGGCGTACTGCTGTAGGATTGTGAAGTGCAAGCGTTACCAGACATGAGGAGGAAGGTCCTGTGGTGAGGATAAAGAAGGAGTTGGGAGGAGGCCATGGGGAAGTAGCCCAGGGAGTTGTAGCTGTCATGCAGCTGTTACAAGAGACACTATAGACAGTTGCAATCCACAGGGCCCTGGGCTGGAACTCAGAATAGAGCATGGGCCTGGGTTTCCCCCATCCCCATCAACTCCCTATTTGAGACAAGAGGAGGTGACCAGGACTGTGGGCCCCACCAGAGGGGAAGGTCCCTGGCCTATCCCCCGACCTACTAGGTGGGTCAGCAGAGACTGCGGGGATTGTTCTCCTCCCTTTCTCCATGCTGGCCAGTGATGAGGTTAGCTGAGTGAATGGCAGGTTTGAGCCACTAGCAAAAGTGGCCAAACTGAGGGCTGCCAGGAATCTCTGAGGCGAGCAAATCTGCCAATAAGTGCAGGACCCACCAAGGCAGAGGAGGAACTTTGTTACAACTGGTGTTAGAAGTGGGATTTGGTATGCACAGCGCGGTGGAAGAAGGAGGGTGATATTTTAAAAAAAAAAGGTGTGGGGGGTTCCACCACAATGGATGACGTAGTGCAGGCACTGATACAAGCCACGGCTGCCCAGCACGAGGCTACCCGTTTCCAGGCAGCCGCCCAATGGGAGGCAGTGTGGTTGCAGCAAGAGACTAATCGCCTTCTGATGGACCAGGCTGCTTAAGGCCGTGCTATGTTGCGGGAACTGGTAAACCAGATAAAGACCCTTACAGAGCTGAACCATGGCCATGATGGGATGCAGCTCATATGGTCCAGCAATTGGCTGCAGAAAATGATGCAGGAGGATGATGTAGAAGCATATCTCCTGGCCTTTGAGAGGACAGCCCTATGGGAGGCTTGGCCTCAAGATCAGTGGTCTGGCATCCTCACTCCATTCCTGTGTGGGGAGGCCCAGAAGGCCTACCATGATATGTCTGAAAAGGCTGCGGTAGACTACCCCCAGCTGAAAGCAGAGATCCTGGCCAGATCTGGGGTAACAACCGCAGTGCGGGCCCAGCAGTATCATGAGTGGACCTTCAGCCCCTCTCTTTTTCCACCTGGGCCCTCCTGGTACCCAGTTGCCCAAGCTCTGGGGCTTGGTGCTGCTAGTTTAACACAGGGTGCCTCTTCCTTAATTGGTTGGGTCAGCTTCCTTGCCGTCCTTCGCCTCTCTACCAGTGTGACAACCTTGTCATAGGTGGAGGGTTCGTTCTGGCTTACCCAGGTGCGAAGGTCTGGTGGTAGTCCTCTCATGTACCGGTCGATGACCAGAACCTCTAGTATCTCCTTTGGACACTAGGACTTGGTTTGTAACCACTTTAGTGAGAGATGGATAAGGTCATATAATTGGGACTGTAGGGTTTTGTTTTCCTGGTACCTCCACTGGAGGCTACAAAGAATCGGATCACTGAGGGGGAAGAGGATAGTGTCATAAGATTGCCCAAAACAAGAGACCAGGGAATGCCTAGGGCACCATACAGATGTTATGCCTGTGGGGAGTGGGTACACTTAGCTGCACAGTGTCCCAATGCCAAGGAGCCTATGCAGTGTAACCTGGGGACTGGGCAGACCCATGCTCCCTAATCCACCTGGTGGGGGTCGCACTAACCCTGCATATGTACACCAGACCAGTAAAACTAAATGGAGCAGAGACCATGGCACTGGTTGATTCGGGGAGTGCGATCGTGCTTATTTCAGGGAAGCTTGTGAAGCGTAATCATCTGCTACAGGCAAAGCACACAGGGGTGACATGCGTCCATGAGACAGTTAGTTACTACCACACCATCCCAGTAAAAATTTAAATCCAGGGGAACACCACTGAGGTAGCAGCAGGTGTAGTCCCTAAACTCCCATACCCGGTACTCATAGGGAGGGATTTCCCAGGATTTGGAGACTTACTCCCAGTAGGGGGATTGGAGAAGGGGGGAAACCTTGAAGTTAGTGAGGCATCCACAGTAAACTGTCAACCCCCAATCTTCTCTGAAATATCCCCAGATTTGTTCTCTATTCACAGGCAGGGTAGAAAGATGAAAAGGGAAAGAAGGGCAGCTAAGGCCTTGGGGACCTTGATCCTGGCCCAGGGACAGAGGGTTGCCCTTGTGGGCAGGCAGACCAGGGTAGCTGGAAAGGAGGCTGCCCAGGAGGAGGAAGCGCCCAAGCCTGATCCCCACCCTAATGTCTCTGAACCAAGAGAGGCAACAGAGACTGGCCCCCTAGAGCTCGGGCAGATTAGCCCTGGGAGAGAAAATTTTGGATGGGACCAAGCTGAAGACCCAAGGTATGACAACATTAGGAAGGAGGTGACAGAAATAGATGGGGTCCCTGTGGAAGGGAAACCTAGGGACCAGGACCCTATTTCATAATGAAAAAGAATCTCTTGTACTGGGTTGTACCAGTACAGGGGCAGAAGGCACAGCAGCTTCTAGTACCTCAAAAACATTAGAACACTGTATTAAGCCTTGCCCATAGTCATCTTTTTGGGGGGCATTTGCGGGGTAGAAAAGACCCTGGCACGGGTCCTACGATGGTTCTTCAGGCCCAGAGTACATGAAGTGCAGAGGTACTCTGCCTCCTGCCTGGAGTGTCAGCTGTACAGTCCCCATCCTCACTTGAGGGCACCTTTAGTGCCCCTTCCCATCATAGAGGTCCCCTTCCAGTGAATAACCATGGACCTAGTGGGACCCCTGGAGAAGACGGCCCGGGGCCACCAATATATACTACTCATTCTGGATTATGCTACTCACTACCCAGAAGCTATCCCCCTGCGGAACACGGCCTCTAAAACGATAGCCAAAGAGCTGGTGGGGATCTTTGCCTGAGTGGGGCTACCAAAGGAGATATTAACAGACCAAGGAACCCCATTTATGTCGAAGCTAATGAAGGACCTCTGTACACTGCTTCATATACATACCCTGAGAACTTCAGTCTATCATCCGCAGACTGATGGACTGGTAGAAAAGTTTAACTGAACCCTCAAGGTTATGATAAGGAAGGTGGTAAGTCGGGACGGGACACCCTATTACCTTACCTTATGTTCGTCATCCGGGAGGTACCTCAGGCCTCAACTGGGTTTTCCCCTTTTGAACTATTATATGGGCACCACCCCTGTGGCATATTAGATATTGCCAAAGAGATCTGGGAAGAGGAACCCAATGAGGGGAGAAGTATAATTGAACATGTATTGCAGATGTGAGACCGGTTTACCCAGGTCACCCCATTGTATGGGAACATTTGGAAAAGGCGCAGGAGGACCAGCGAACCCATTACAATCGCCAGGCAAAAGTCCAACAATTCCAACCAGAGGATCGGGTGATGGTGTTGGTACCCACGGCAGAAAGCAAGCTTTTGGCCCAATGGCAGGGGCCCTATGAGGTGTTTGAACCTGTGGGGGAAGTAACCTACAAGGTGCAGCAGCCAGGATGCTGGAAACAAGAACAGATCTATCACATTAACCTCTTAAAGCCTTGGCACCAGCAAGAGGCATGTGTAGTGGTCCAAGAGACCCCTATCCAAGGGAAATAACCTGCAGGAGCAGATCAGGATATCCACTGATCTGACACCGAACCAGAAGAAGGAGGTAACTGAGATGATCAACCGACACCAGGACGTGTTTTCAACCAAACCAGGCCGGACCACCGAAGCATATCACCACATTATCACAGACCCTGGGGTAAAGGTAACTTTAAGGCTCTACCGAGTACCAGTGGCAAAAAGGGAGGAGATCAAGGCAGAGGTAAAAAGGATGTTGGAGCTGAGAGTCATCAAAGAGTCCCACATGTAATGGTCGAGCCCGATTATGTTGGTACCCAAACCTGATGGCACCACCGGGTTTTGTAATGACTTTTGCCAGCTGAACAAGATATCCAAATTCGATGCATACCCCATGTCATAGGTTTCACCCCCACTCTGAACTTTAGGGTACAGATGTGGGGACTGCATGAGAACCCCTAAGCTTAATTACCAGCTTAGATCTGTATGCTGCCACCACCAAATCATTTAAACAACTGTTTGAGTCATTTGGGAACTCTGTCTCCCTCCCCCCCCAAAAAAATATCTCCCTCCCAAGTACTATAACCCTTCCCTGGGTAGCCTTGAGAGACTTCTCCACCAATTTCCTGGTGAACACTGATCCAAACCCCTTGGATTTTAAAACAAGGAAAAATCAATCAGGTTCTTAAAAAGAAGACTTTTAATTAAGGAAGAGGGGTGAAAGGAATACCTCTGGCATGTAAGCTACTCTCACAGACAACAGATTCAAAACACAGAGGATGTTCTCCTGGGAAAAAACCTTAGTTACACATAAAAAAAAAACCACCCAATTTGTTTATCCCTCTAATGCAAAAAGACAAAGTCACAAAAGGAAATAAACATAAGCTAATTCATTCCTTCTCTAATACTCATTACCCTGGTTGATTCCTGGATCTTTTCACTCCGGCACAAAACTTAATGAAGAGACCAAAGGAAGAACTTCCCTCTTTCCTCTTGAAACATCTTGCCCTCCTGCCCCCCCCCCCCTTGGTTCCTCTGGTCAGGTGTCAGCTAGGCTATGTGAACTTCTTAACCCTTTACAGGTAAAAGAGGAATTAATCCTTAACTGTTTATGACACCCCATAACTCATATCAATAAGTTAGTTGACCGCCTGGGTAATGCCTGATTTTTGACCACCCTTGATTTAACAAAGGGATACTGGCAGATTCCCCATGCCAAAGAGGCGAAAGAAAAGACAGCATTCTCTACACCAGAGGGTCTGTTTCAATATACTTTTTCTTCCTTTTGGACCGCACGGGGCACCTGCCACCTTCCAGCATCTTATGGACAAGCTCCTGTGGCCCCATACCAGTTATGCAGCTGCATACCTGGACGACGTGATTATTCATACCCCCGACTGGGAGACCCACTTAGAAAAGGTGGAAGCAGTTCTGGACATGCTAAGATGGGCTGGCCTCACAGCCAACCCTGTCAAGTGTGCTCTAGGGCTAGCTGAGGCTAAATACCTTGGCTACATTGTAGGAAGGGGCATGGTCAAGCCCCAACTGAACTGGAGGCCATCCAAAATTGGCCCCGGCCAAATCGGAAAAAACAAGTCCGGGCATTCCTGGGTGTGGTGGGGTACTACTGGCGATTTATTCCCCATTTCGCCACCAGAGCAAGTCCCCTGACAGACCTGATAAAACCCCGGGGTCCAGACGTGGTGAAGTGGACAGACGCTGCAGAGAAAACATTTACGGATCTACGAATCGCCCTCTGCAGTAACCCTGTGCTCATAGCCCCGGACTTCAACACAGAGTTTATTCTACAAACAGATGCATCTGAAGCAGGATTAGGAGCTATCCTATCACAGATGGTCAGAGACAAAGACCACCCGATCCTCTACCTCAGCAGGAAACTCCTCCCGAGAGAGCAGAAGTATGCAGTGGTTGAGAGAGAGTGTCTTGCTGTGAAATGGACCATGGAAACACTTCGGTATTACCTATTGGGACGACAGTTTACCCTTGTCACCGACCATGCACCCGTCCAGTGGATGCAGTGAAATAAAGAGAAGAATGCAAGGGTGACCAGATGGTTCCTGTCCCTACAACCTTTCCAATTCACCATACAACACCGGGCCAGAAGCCACCATGGCAACGCAGATGGCTTGTCACGGGTACACTGCCTGACGTCTCAAGTTGCCCCAACCCCATGGTGTTGAGTGGGGGGGAGGATATGTGACAGGGTCAGGCCAGATGGCTACAGGAGAGTGATCGAAGGCAGATATATTAGCCCCAGATTAAGCAGGTCTCTTTTCCCTGGGTAAGATAATGGGCTGTTCCAGAACAATCAGGAGGTTGCTGGAACCAATTAAGGCAGGCTAATTAGGACCCTTGGAGCCAATTAAGAAGCTACCAGACTCAATTAGGACAGGCAGGCTAATCAGGGCACCTGGTTTTAAAAAGGACCTCACTTCAGTTAGTGTGGTGCGTGGGAGGAGCTGGGAGCAAGAGATGCAAGAAGCTGAGAGTGAATAGGCGTACTGCTGGAGGACTGCGAAGTACAAGCATTACCAGACATCAGGAGGCAGGTCCTGTGGTGAGGATAAAGAAGGAGTTGGGAGGAGGCCATGGGGAAGTAGCCCAGGGAGTTGTAGCTGTCATGCAGCTGTTACAAGAGACACTATAGACAGTTGCAATCCACAGGGCCCTGGGCCTGGGTTCCCCCCACCCCCCTCAACTCTCTATTTGAGACAAGAGGAGGTGACCAGGACTGTGGTCCCCACCAGAGGGGAAGGTCCCTGGCCTATCCCCCGACCAACTAGGTGGGCCAGCAGAGACTATGGGGATTGTTCTCCTCCTTTTCCCCATGCTAGCCAGTGATGAGGTTAGCTGAGTGAACAGCAGGTTTGAGCCACTAGCAAAAGTGGCCAAACTGAGGGTTGCTGTGAATCTCTAAGGTCAGCAAATCTGCCAATAAGCGCAGGACCCGCCAAGGCAGAGGAGGAACTTTGTCACAATACTTATTTGCAAACTTATTAATCTTAATGTTATGGTCTAATGCTGCCACCCCATTTCTTACCAATTTAATTAATTTTATTTCAGTTTTCCCCTCTTTTCAGTTAATGGTGGCAGAGCAATGTTTTCCAGTGCTATGCTTGCAAACAAGATAGAGCAGCTCAAAATCCTTCCATATCACTGTTACATACCCTTTGCAGTCCTTCTGCAGAACTCAAGTCCTTGACCTCAATGGGTATCCGGGATGTATAATTGTGTGGGCCCTTTCCCTATCTTCCACCTTCTCTGAATCCCAATCCAAAGTGAAAAGATGCTTTTCTTCCCCCTTTATTGTTAATTAATTAATAATTAGAATGTTTATTAATAACATGTTGTTAGTTGTGCAGGAAAGTGTGACAAACCTAGAAAATGCATGAGTGTAATGCAATATGCATGACATTTGACAGGTCTGTATACAAATGTGATGTATGTTGACTCATGCTCAAATGCACACCTGTCACCATTTCTTTCAGCAAGCACAGTAAGAAACCCAGCTTTCAATATTTATTCAGAAGACTCTACTGTAAGGGATTTTGCTGCTTTCTCTATGAAGCCACTCCATGAGTGTTAATATAGTTTGTTCCAAGTTTAAAGCCATATTTGGCCTGCAGGTTGTTGAGTATTTAAAAATCTCTGTTATTGAAATCCTATTTAGTTATTGTGTAAGCCACCTTAAACAAAGAGGCAAATTTTTGTTTGTCCTGGTGCTACATTTTATGGAGCAATCTAGTAAAAATGGAGTAATTGGACAAAATGACATATTTTTGGCTTCCGTGCATTTCCAGCAAAGCAGTTTGTGTACATGAGGGAATTTCATTCCAAAGGTCATACATACACTTAGAAAAGGAGTGCTCCTATCAGTAAGCTTTTTATGCTTTCTGCAAATTATACTAAACGTTTCATGTTTTTGACAAGAAACTCATGGATGTTTGTCTTTCTATGAATTATGGGAAAATGAGTTTTCATCTGAGTCTCAATCCTTAGCATATTCTTCTGTCATGTGTTTTAATTCACAACTAGCTTCCCCTCAACCCCTCCACAAATGATAAAAACAACTAGAGCAACTTGATGTGTTTTAGGTGTGTTCAACAACTTTTAAAATATGAGCTAAGTCTTTGCGCACATAGCGTTTTAAACTAATGTGTGTAAAATATGGGTGAGGAAAAGATTAACTTGCAAATTAAGCTGCCCAAGTCTAGCAGTAACAGCTACATTTTCAATTGTCAGGCTTCAATCAAGTATTTGAGAGAAACCATCTTTTGTCCTACAATCAGATCAAGTTGTGTTTTACAGCTGCAGGAAATGGTCAAATTGTAACTAATTTTAATACAAAGTCCATTCTAAATTAGCTGGTGACTTAAAATATTGGCTGGCAAAAATAACTACCTTGGAACAACCTGAACTATTGTAACTGGGGCTGTTTTATTTACTTGCTTGGTTTGTTTATGGTTGTCACTCCAGTGCTGCAGTAGTTAATTGTATGTTCTGCGTATAGCAGTGTGTTTGCCTTGATTCCCCAGGTCTTTCTGAAAGAAATGGGGTTTTATGAATGATGATTGAGTATTTTATCAATAATTTCTCCTGTTTTTTTTTTTAAAGTGGATGAATAAGAGCGTGTCAATCAATGCATTTAATGAAGTTGTGGTAGGTGGTGGTTTAAAAAATTAACTGCCTCCATTATATTTGAGGCATGTAACTCTTTAGGACCATGGATTTCATGGCTGTACACTGTTTGAGTTGATCTAATTTGCTGACAATCCTTTTATTTGTTCCCATATTTCAAACATGTTACTTTGTCCCATGACTGGAGTTTGACAAGATGAATAGCAGAGGTGTTTGGGTTGATGAAAAAATAGTTAAACATTTTGGAGGCGATTTTGTCCTCCTGGGTGTCTTTAGGAGAAAATATACAGTTAAATAAAAAGGCACAAGGATAGAGAGGAAGAGAAGGCAGGTTTAGCAGAAACACTTTCAGATTATTGCAGGGCATGCATAGGTCAAATGTACTTTGATACCAGGGTAGTGTTAGATAAAAAGATCTATTAGCAATCACAAATATCTCTTTTATTATAATAGATAACATATTCTTGTGAATATTGGTCCAATCCTATTCCCATTGAAGTAGTGAGAGTTTTGCCATTGACTTCAGTGGAGAAAGGATCAAGGTTTGATGTGTAGCTCAGATGCTAATAAATGCCCCCACCCTTATATTTTAATTATCATTCAAAATGAACATTCAGGAGAGAATATAGACCTCTTAGTTTTAATTTTAAGACTGTAATGTAGGACTGGAGGTAATTGAAATAATATAGAAAGGGCTGCTAGAATAATTAAAAATAAGATAATAAAGTAGAAATGTGGTTTAAGGCTATACAAAGGAAATATGACAGAAATATGTGGAAATTAGGAATATTTGTGAATTACAAATTAGGTTGTAAGAATATAAGTAAAACTTTTATAACAAGTACTGAAATATAGAGGAAAATAAATGATTATTTGATATATGTGGTTTTGAGAGCAGAAAATATATATATATTGTGTTTTCAAAGGCTGACTAGGAATTTCAGTATCAATATGAGAGAGGATCTTGGATTTGCCAGGCCCAGTAGAAGCATCATCATTCAAGGTAAATGCATTTTGGAGGGAGAACTGATGCAGAGTAGGGAAAGCACTTAATAACATTCACCTGGCTTACTCAGCTAAATTGTAGGTGGCACTGTCAAAATTGCTATGTTTGATGTGGTTGTAAAAAAATAAAAATGCCAAATAGAGACTGAGCAAAATGTAAGTACATATGCCAAATTAGTGGACTCCTATTGAACCCAGCTCTCTATCCATAGCAAAAAAGCAAAAGTTCAGTTATGACATAATATGGCGATGCTTGTTTGGTAAATAATATTTATCTATACCCCAAAATTGTGTTTTTATGTATAGGATATCTGAGATGGTGTTTTGGAATGTCAGGGGGAGCAGACAGTTTCAGCCCCTTCCCAAAATAACAAGGCCTGTGATTGAAAGCCATTAGACTTGAATGAATCTAGCTGCCAAACAAGAGAATGACCATCACAGGGGCATTCTCTCAGATGGTTGGCTGACTAGGGGTTTTTCTACACTACCACTTTTGTCGGTAAAACTTTTGTCAGTCAGTGGTGTGAGAAAACACACCCCTGACCAACATAAGTTTCACCAACAGAAGAGCTAGTGTGGACCATGTTATGTTGGCAGGACAGGCTCATTGGGTTGGTTTAATTATGCCGGCAAGAGAGCGATCTCCTGCCGGCAAAGAGTGGCTACATGGGAAACCTTACAGCAGCGCAGCTGTAGCGGTACAGCTGTGCCGCTGTAAGGTCCATAGTATAAATATAGCCTAGGAAAAACCAGTCTGAGGCTAATGGAAGGCTTCACACCTACATCCTGTAATAAACCCATTCAGTAGTGTGTTACCTGGACTCAGGAACACACATAGAGGACAGACCTTTGATAATTTGAAGTTTCCTGACATGAGAAGGGGGAACAGACATGGTATATATTCTCTGGAAAACAAATTGGAATGAGGCTGGATCCCAAGAGATTCCCTTGGCTTCCAAAAAGAATGTAAGCTGGTTTGGTTATTTTCTTGTAACACAAGGGGAAAGCCCATCTGTGACAGACTCATAATAATTTATTAATATTGTGTGTTGGTGTGGTTACCATGGGTTTTCTGTATGACTACAATGATTTAACTAAGCAAGAGTTTGAAAAAACAGGTAGGAAGGAAAAGAATGGCTCAAAATAAGCCAACCCATAGCAAACGCTTGAGTTGTTAATGGACAATGCCAGAATCAGTGGCTTTAGGGCTGTGTCTTGATCTCCTGCTAAGTCTACAGGACTTGTTTAGGGAACTTTAGGGTGGTTTAAAAGGGACTCTCTCTCAAAAGATGGGTGGCAGTTGTTCGTGGGGAACCAGACTGTCTCAGCCATCCACTGGGGTATCTGAAGAAGTTAGGCCCTCCTTAGGGTACCATTAGAAGAAACCTTAAGTACAATAGTCATGCATGTAGACTGTAGTTTTAAAAATCTTTTTTTCCTCTGATGCTTTGTTCCTACTGCAAAATAAGGAATATTTTTGTGTTAAGGAGACTTTCTGATACTGTATACCTCAGAACAGAGACTCCCAAAGGGAGGAACTGCAGTTATCCAACCTCATTCAGACCTACTGTGTGAGAACAGTGGATACACAGGGTTCTGTACCTCAGAACCTGGTCTAGAACTGGGAGAGTTGTGGAATTCTGCCCCCAAACAGGCAAAGGCACAAGACTTGATGCCTGAAGAAGTCATGTGCCCTCAGAGAGACCAGAAAAGAGACAAAGGTGTTGCTAGTCCTATAACCATGACACTATCTAACTCAGCTTGTAGCGAAGCATGCAATTAGATGAGACTAAATATGGATATGGACTGTTTAATTTGAAACCATTTTCTCCAATGCTTTGTTCAGTTTGCTAATAACCATGCTTGTTTTAAGAAGGCTATTGGTCACTATATCAATGCTCAGAGACTCCCAAGTGGAGTACCAATCAGATCTGAATGGTAATAAGAAATTGACATAGATGAAGTACCATATATACTCGTTCATTAGCCTGTTCGTTTATAAGCTGGACCCCCCCCCCCAAGATGGATAAGTAAAAATAGCAAAAACTGTATGACCCTTTCATAAGCTGACCCTATATTTCAGGGGTTTGAAAACTTTGGTTCCCAGCCCATGAGGGTAAGCTGCTGGCGGGTTGGGACGTTTTGTTTACCTGGAGCGTCTGCAGGCATGGAGCCCCTCAGCTCCCTGTGTCCGCAGTTCGCTGTTCCCAGCCAATGGGAGCTGCAGGAAGTGGCGCAAACATGCCTGCAGATGCTCCGGGTAAACAATGTATTAGACATTCAATTCAATGATTCCATAAAGTTAAAAATCATCAAATTTTGGTGCAGATCCATTTATAAGCCGACCCCCGCTCTTTGATGCATCACTTTTTTACCAAAAATATTCAGTTTATGAACAAGTATATACGGTATTGTACCCTGATCCTGGGCTGAGAGTGGGAGACTTGCAAAATTTCACCCCAAGACAGGTAAGGGCATGAGGCCTAAACACCTGAGGGGATGTATTCAGAGACATCAGAAAGCGGGAAAGCTGGCTCCATAACCATGACATCAGTACAAAAAATCTATATTAAGAGAATGATAAATATGCACAGTTAAGCACCCAAAAGTTGGGAAATGCTAATGTTACAGTTGCACTCTTTTTGTGTTTGCATTATTATGGGTTGTTAGTTACATGAACATATGTGGCTTGATTATCTCATGTGCCTGAGCTCTTCTCAGTACAGAACAGCTTTCTCACTGCAACGAAAGATGATGGAAAACTGATATTTGAAAGGCATATATCCCTAAATGGTAGATGTGCTTTTTGGTGGTCTAGTAAAATTCATTTTTGCTTTGGCCAAGTTTAAAGTTTAAAAAGTGCTTTCTACATCCACACTTGGGTTTTTGTTTAGTTTAGTGTTTTGTTAAATGAGATAGAGCCAACCCCCCCGAAGCAGCTTGCATGGACCAAAAACCTGGCTCATTGTTTTAACCTGCCAGGGTGTTTTCACCTTTCAGGGTGTCTCCTAAAGCTCCTACTTTTGTGGTAATAAAAATATTGAGAGGTTAGAAAATATTATCCTAGTAATAGAAAAAAGGTCACATTTTAAATCCTGTTTTCTAGATTTTCAAAGCTGTGCACCTGACTTGTGATGTTCATACATTTATATCTGAGCATATATCTGGACTTACATATACTCATATGGTATTACACACATGTAAAATGGGCAGACACAAAAATATGCATGCATTTTTTTGGAAATCTTGTTCACTATTTGGATCTAATGCCTTATTGAGGATGAGTTTAAAAATGGAGACCAGGGGCTAGATTCTCTGGTCATATAAGCATGGTGTGGAGGCGGCATGTCAGAGGCCAGAGGCAGACACCCAGCTGCTCTAACTTCCATTGGTTCTGAGTGGCATTGTATCAGGAAGTCACAACTGGCCCCTTGTGAAGTTAGGACACGGTGGGTAATTGAGCCTGTTTGGTAAACTGAGATGGGCCTGGACCAAAGAATCATATATCTTAATACACTTTGGAGTTTTTAAATCTAAACTTGGGTAGGGATCCAGATTTTGCAGTGGAGAACTACCTCTTTAATGGGCTGACCAAAACTTCATATCCAGACACCCCCACGCTTTAGACATTTTTAAATAAAGATTTAAATTTTGCAGATCAAGCCCACCTCTATTTTTAAGATACAGCTGCTAACAAAGAGGAAGGGTAAATCATAGAAGAACTTCATTGCTTCTGTTTGTTACTGAATATTTGGTTGTGATTAATTTATGCATGGAAACACAATCCAAGTGATGAAGAAAGGTCAGACTGAAGAGACTGTAGAATATGGGTTCAATGATAAGGATGTATGGATTTGAATGTTATCCATACAAAGAGGATGCTACAGGCCAAAGTATATCACTACATCCCAAGGTGGAACTAGGGGTGGAGGAGTGAGGAGATAAAAAAACCTTGGAATTCTTTGAGTCCTTGGAATAATAGAGAGGACAATAAAAAACATATTTAACAAATACCACAAGCACTTTCTTTTTTACTCTTTTTACTCTTTTTTTCCAAAGTGTATCCAATGACACCCAGTTAGTGTGAGCTGTATCAAAGTATTGTGGTGAATGTTATTTTACGTCATCAAGCGCCATATATTAACATTAATAATACACTTTTTGAATCCTATTTGAAGTCAGCACATAACATCTTTATCCACACTTTAAGGCAAAACCGATATTGCACATTCATTCTGTGTAAAGCAATGTATTCAGTGACCATATCTGGTACTGTTAGGTTATGTGGAAACTGTATTGAATATTGTGTGTAGTTCTGGTCACCCCGTATCAAAAAAAAGATGTATTCGAATTTTGAAAAGTACAGAGATAATGATTAGGGATATGGAACTGCTTCCATACAAGGAGAGATTAAAAAGATTGGAACTGTTTGTCTTAAAAAAGAGATGATGACTAAGGGGGATATGACAGAGGACTATAAAATAATGATGAAGGGTGTGGAGAAAGTGAATAAGGAAGTGTTATTTACCCCTTTGCATAACACAAGAACCAGGGGTCACCTGACAAAATTAATTGTCAGCAGGTTTAAATCAAACAAAAAGAAGCACTTCACACCATGCACAGCCAACCTCTGGAACTCAATGCCATGAGATGTTGTGAAGACTAAAAGTATAACTGCATTTCAAAAAGAGTTAGGTAGGTTCATGGAGGATATCCATCAATGGATATTAGCCAAAATGGTCAGGGATGCAACCCAATCTTCTGGATGTCCCTAAACCTCCAACCACCAGAAGCTGGTGCTGGATGAGAGGGGATGGATCACTTGATAAATTGCCATGTCCTGCTCAATTTCTCTGAGGCATCTGGCATTGGTCATTGTCAGAACACAGGATATTGGGCTAGATTGACCATTGGTCTGATGCAGTACGGGCATTCTTATGTTTGTATGTGCAGTGTTTGCAATGACTACATAATAATGCCACTAAATTTGCAATGGACTGGATGACCTTGCCCGTGCATTCAAGTGGGAAATGACAAACAAAATTAATTTGGACATTTAAGGAGATATTTTAAATTGTTGGGGAAAAAAATATGCAAACAGAATATTGGAACCTTTCTCCTATTGATTAAGCAGATGCTTCTGTCCTCAAAATCTAACTAGAGATGGGGGGTTGCTATCTTTTAAATATCTGAATATGTTATTTTGCAGGGAGTTAAACTTGGTTTTATTTGTTATAGCTTTCTCATTTTTTAACTTGGACACTCAGAATAAAATACAGGCCCCAATGAAATCAGTGGGGAGAAAAAATAATTCATAACGTGTGTGTGTATGTCTGAGTTTGAAAAGTAGAAAAATTAAGTAGCCAGCAAAGGAAGGTTGTGATGTATGTAAAACAGACTTTGTGAACATAATATTTGAATAATGTGACCACAAAGTATTCTCTGCTAGGGAGATATGTGAATCTGTGGCCATCAAAATTTGAAACCAACATCTACACTGATGGGGATGTTAGTTTTGCAGCATCAAGGGCTTCACTATTCTAAGCACAAAGCAGCAGAGTGCAGGTAAAGCTGTGAAAGATATTGTTTGTTCAAGAAATTTCTTTGGTGCTATGCATCTCAAACCTTATTGGTAGCAGATTCCTGTGAGCTAAGAATACTTTCACCCAAGGAAAGGCACTCCAGAAAAATATTAAATTACTTGGCCTGAAGCTTTCTGCCTCCATTGTAAATTTAAATGTCTGTTTGGGTGGAGGATAATGATGGGTTTACATTTCAATTTGACAGCAGTAAATTCAACACACTTATACACAAGCATCATGAGTCATCCTTTTGACTCTTAAAACACATAATCAACATATATGAGCCTTATATTTGCATTAAAAGTATATAATGTAAATGTATGTGTATGATTTCACTTGGTATTCAGCATACACAATAGTACATGTACACAGATAAAGACTGACAGTTGTAAATGAGCATCAGTGCATATCAATTCCAAAGGGAAAAGTAGCAAAAATGAACTTTGAAATACATAGAAAAGGCAAAGGAAATGTGATAATGATTGTTTCACCGAAGGAGATTCAAATATAGAGAAGACCTGTAGACTGACAAAACTCTAGATCCAATAGATGCAGCCCAAAAATGGCCCGGGGGGGGGGGGGGGGAATGGAAAGAAGACTATATAGCAGATGCATTTAAAAAGTCTTTCAAAATGATAGATATATAGAAGAGTAACAGCAATAAAATATTCTAAAAGGTTGTAGGAAAGACCCTGAAATCTCATCATCAGCGAAGAGAAGCAAACAAAAGAAATGTCCGTCATGTAAAATAAAGGAGCTCCTAGAAAGATATGATTTAATTAAGGACAGTCAACATGGTTTTACCAGCAAACAGGAAGAGATAATTCCTAACAAATCTGGTGGATATATTTTGAGGAACTGTGACAAATGTTGCTTGACATGTGATTTCCCTTGAGAATCCTGATAGAAGGCTAGATTGCAGATGCACATACTTGTGCAGAGGAAATAGAACAAGAAAAATACAGGCTCTAAAATATTCCACTCACAATGCATCTGTAGAACCTGTAGAATACCATCCAGTAAGTCTACAAGTGAGAAGAATGCTGATTGAACTGCAGGTGAAAGGATAGCAAGCCCGAGTTCTTTGTCAAGTGAACAGCTCAGTACTGAAGTTCATATATTGTAGGAGATGAATATGAGACAGTGCATTATGATTCCATCCCAGGTTTTGGCTTTTCAGTACTGTTCTGAGCATAGAGGTTGGAACAAAAAGGACCCTTATAAGATGAGAGATCAGTTAGCATTTTACCTCTAGTCACAAACTGGTTCAGGTAAGTTTAAAAAAAAAAATCCTTCTCTTTGATCCTATATGAGAGAACAGTGTGCTACTTTCTATAGCTCTCAGTAGCCTGAACAAATCACTCTTCTTACCTGATAGAATGCTTAACTCTCAGTCTCTGCTTGTTAAACAAATCTTTTTTTCCTTCTCTAATGATATTTGATTCTACTAATTTACTTGATTTTATTTTAGATATTATATATAGTTTTGTGATTCTTGTATCTTAGTTTTTGAAAGCTAATTTTAATTGTTTTGTAAATGTTAACCTGCTTTATGTGCTTAAACATGTTTTACGCTATTTTGAGCTTTGGAAATGTATTATGTCATCAGTCTATTCAGACACCAAAGGAATGCTGAGTCACAAATCCAGGTGTGACAGGAAAGAACAAGATTTTGTTACTATTAGAACCAAGGATACTTATGAATAGGAGTATTTCAGGATGAGGAGAGGAGGTAAATGGAGTGCAACTATGGTGACCAGATAGCAAGTGTGAAAAATCGGGACAGGGGGTGGGGGGTAATAGGAGCCTATATAGGAAAAAGCCCCAAATATCGGGACTGTCCCTATAAAATCGGGACATCTGGTCACCCTAAGTGCAACTATCGTTGTCCAATTTATATATCACAACTTGAATGGAGAATTTGGAATTAGTATATTATGGAATCATAGAGTTGTAGGACTGGAAGGGACCTTGAGAGGTCATCTAGTCCAGTCCCCTGCACTCATGGCAGGACTAAGTATTATCTAGACCATCCCTGACAGGTATTTGTCTAACTCTTAAAAATCTGATGTTTTTTTTTTTTAAAATGAAGAGCTATTTTTAAAGTAAAATAGACTTCAGAATATCTTCACTAGACTTACACAATTTAACTGTGAAGGTCATTTGGAAGATGCACTGTACTAGCATTCTTATTCCATATACAGCAGTACCAGATCAGCAGGTCTAGAAATTCCCAAAGTTTGAACTTTGTCTGCTTTGCGCACTATTTCAGCAGGGTATTATTTGGAGTTCCCTTCATTGCTAGTGTTGTTTGCAATCTGTAAAAATAGCTAGACATAACACAATGCTTAGTATAAACAAGAAGATCTCAGCATAGCAAACAAGAACAAACAGTATGTGCATGGGTGTGTGCGTGTGGATGAATGTGTCTATATGTTTCTGTCCATCATCTGGGCCTATCTCATCTAATAAATTCCCTGCTGTTGCAGAGGCTTCAGATATTGGTGGAACCTCTGTCTCCTCTGTTCTTTGCCTGTAGCACACAATAGTTGAGCCTCCTGAGAACTGAAATGCTATAGTCCAATGCTAGTTATTGGTCCTAACACAGGGATAACTGGGTGAAATTTAATGATATACAGGAGATCAGACTGAATGATCTAATGGTCTCTTCTGGCCTTAAGCTCTATGAAATCTATCTATCTGTGTCACTAATGAAATCAGCACCTTCTCTACCGGCTACGAAGTCTTCTGAGTGAGGTACACATGGAAGTGTTTTGATGTGTTGCAGTAGACTTTATTTTATATATTTTAGAATGAAAAAGAAATAATGATTGTATCTAAATTACTTTATCCTTTTTTGTTTCAGATTTGGATTTTTTAAAGGAACCTAAATGAAGTGAAGTGCCTTAACACTTATTAATTTTTCAATGGCATTTGGGCAGCCAACTCGAGCAAGCTCCTTGGAAAATCCAAGATTCAAAGTTTGCATGAGGTTGCTTAAATTAATATGAATTAATAAAATGATTTTAGAGCAGACATTCATCAATAGAAAAAAGAGCAAACATTAGGCAAGAAATATCAATTATAAAAGATAGATTGAGTGACACATAGTTTACCCAATCTTAAACTTTTTACTCTCTCATTATTTAGGGCTTAATTGTAGCCTTGCCATGAGCCTTGAAGAAATCTGCCTCCCATCTTCCCCCTTGTTCTCGGAGATGGAATGTCCAGTTCTAGGCCAATACCTGGTGTAGTGCTTATCCACAGGCAGTGCTGGCACAGCTATGTTGGTCAATGTGTTGGTTCTTCTCATCCCCCTCCCACCACTTTTCTGTACCCATGTGTCTGGGTAGGCAAGGTAGCAGCTCACAGAGTCTGGAGCCCTCCCTGCACAGCTACCCACACTACTCTCCTGTGTAGACTTTCCACGAAGGAGCCCCTTACACCCTCTAACTCTTCTGCATTGCTGGATAAGCCCAGCCACAATTTGCCCCTTCATGAATGATTTGCAGTTCTTTTTCTTTATCCCAAATCATAGGAACATTTTCCACCCACTTTTTTCCAGAGTTAAACATGCAGTATTTGTAGAATAACTCTCTCATTTAAAAAGAAAAGGTCAAACACAGAAATAGCAGCAGCCCAGAGACAGAGCACAAGAAAGAGCATTTTGTGGATTATTGTATCAGGTCTCTGCATTTGAAAGGTAACATTTAAAAAAAAATGTGATATGCAAAATATTCATACAGGTTAAGGAAGTGGGTGAATAGCCTTTATCCACGGGATCATGGGATCATGGGCACAGACATTTGGAGGCTCTGGGGCACTTCGCTTCCATCAGGTCCAAGGGAACAGTCATGCTCTGTTGCTATGGCAATGTTGGTGATGGCAGGTTAATGTCATATGGGAGGAGTGACCTCCTCTGAGCATAGGAGCTGTCCTGAGGCTTACAAATCAAGCAAATATTGGAAGGGCTTTGTATGTGCATTTTGGATCACTGATGTTCCTGACAGTATCTGATATGTACATGCAATATCAAATTTGGTCCCAAAGGTCTTGCTGTATTATTATAACAACACGTTTTTATTTTGATCCTACCGTTCGTAATATTGAAGATACTGCATGAAATCATTCAACTACAACACATTAAAATATACGACCCAGTCTAAAGAAAGAAACAGTTCTTAAAGATGCCATGTAAAAGGCATTGGCAAATAAATGTTAAGTATCTCTGAAAAGACAATAGGTAACATTTTCAACAGTGCCTAAGTGGCTTAGGAGCCTTACATTTCATGTGGTTTTGTGAGTTTGGCACTTTTGCAAGTGGGAGTTAGGCTTCCAAGTTTTTGGTGTTTTCAAAATCTTATCTTACAAAGAGAACTTATAAACAAGTCTTCTATATTATCATTTATGTACTTTAAATACTAAGATATTTTAGGGCCTGATCCAAGGCTCATTGAAGTCCATTGACTTCATTGCTTAGAACACTTGGGTTTTCTAGATTTGGGTTAAGATCCTCAATCCTGCTCCGGCCTCTTTATGCTGTGTAAAAAGATGAGAACAGCATATAGGGGCCCTAAAAACCCAGATTCTGCCTGACAGAGGATTCCCACTGTGGAGGCAGCTGCAAGCTAGTCTTCCAAGGATATCCTTGTGAGCACCAGCAAAGGTGCACACACCAGCACTGAGGCTGGGCAGGAGGGGTGTGTCAGGTGCAGGGCTACAGTTGGAAAATGTGAGAGGGTGCCACAAAAATAACTTGGAGGGTGGAAAGAATGCCTTACAGGGAGAGACTCAAAGAGCTCTCACTCATAAGTTTATATTAAAAAAAAAAAAAAAAAAAAAAAAAGACTGAGAGGTAACTTGATTATGGGCAGAAAATACCAGGTACTAAGGGGCTCTTCAATCTAGAAGAAAAAGGCAAAACAAGAAACAATAGCTGGAAGTTAAAGTCAAATAAATTCAAATTAAAAGCAAGGTACACATTCTTAACAGTGGGGGTGATTAACCACTGGAACAAACTACTAAGGGAGGTGTTCAATTCTCTGTCTCTTGATATCTTCAAATCAAGGCTTTAATGCCTTTCTGGAAGATATGTTCTAGACAAATGCTAGTTATTGGGCTCACTGCAGGGGTAACTGGGTGGAATTCTATGGCCTGTGAAATACATGAGGTCTGTCCTAGCTAATGTAGTGGTACCTTCTGGCCTTAAAAATCTGTGAATCTATGAATATCATCAGAGTCCAACATATATCTAACAGCAATAAAGCTAACAAATGTTTTATTTTCCTCACCAGAACCCCTAAAGATTGTTGCTTATTTCAGTTTGTGAAGTGTCCATGAAAAAACTGTTTTTTCTTGTTTGTTTTTGAAATTATTCACTAAATAATGTCAGTGAATAATTAATAGTCTGTCTTGGTCATGAATACTTTGTTATGCCTTGTTGGTGTTTGAAATCTGAGCTGTTTTGACATAGATCACAAGTATGTTTGTTTAATTAATGAACAAGTCTAATTATTGAAATCATGTTTCCAGTGCAAAACTTGTAATTACAAAATCCATTTTCAACATATTTTGCCATATTTGCTTTAGAAACATTATTATAGCAGACATTTGAGCCAGTAAAGTCATTCTCTGGAAATTTTGCTGAAAGCTAACACAAAACATACATATTTATTTTAATAGTTACGAAGCCTTATTTATGGAAGGGCTGATCTTGCACTATTAAAGTCATTGGGGGGTTGTGATTAACTTCAATGGGAGCAGGATTGGCCCCTAAATGAATAAACTAAATTGATTGTAATATTGAAGGTCACCAAAGTACTGCACTTTGGCTGGTCTAATAGAAGATTTATGGTATGGTTCACTTCTCTGTGATTTCTCAGAAATAATTGTTAGTGGTACAATATTTTAAATTGCAAATCCTTTATCCTCAAGGATGCATTTCATTTGTTTTGTTAATTTGAGTATATTCAGATTTTCTAAGAAGTACCTTACCCATTCTTTGTGTTTGGTCCTCCAAGTTGCTGAGCATTCTGCCCTGATTTTCCAAGGCACTTAAGCATATGCTTCATTTAAACATGCAAGTAGTCCCACTGAAGTCAAAGCACATGCTGAAATGCATTGAAGGATCGTGGCCAGAGTACTCTAATGTTGTGGATCTAAGAGTACACACAAATAAAGGTACCCGTTCCTGATTACATCTTGGGACACTGAAGCATCTATAGTTAAAATGATTGAAAATCAAAGATCATTCCCAGTTAGCACTATATGGTTATCCCCTTGTTCTAGTGAGTAAAGAATGAAAAGTGTTTGTTTTGGCCTTTCTTTTTTTCTACTATGTACATGTGCCCTTTGCATATCATATTTCCCATACCTGTGTTGATGGAAGATAGTTATTTTTGTGTACATTTTCCAGTTAGACTTCTGATTAAGTGACAATTACTAGGTGTGCAGTAGTATTAGTGTGGAAATGGGGAGATTCATTTGTCTAGATATTCTGACTTGTGTCTGTGTCACCTACCGCCAGCGCAGAAAAGTTGAATTTTGTGGAATGTACGTTATAGCATGTTTCTAGAAGTGAATGAGCTTCAGATGTGGCTGAAGTTGTTGTATATTGTAGTTTGTTAATCAGTTTGGAAAGCACTTTGCAATAATTCTAGATAATAGGCACTGCAAAGTATAAAGCAAAGGGCAAAAAAATCACCTTTTAGATCTTTAAAGTGGGTCTCAACTCCATCAATTCTGCTCTCCCTATTCATGTGTGTAACTATCACTAATCTCAAGTAGAGAGCTTTCCCACCAAGCCATTATTATTGCACAACAAATGTTATGTAGGAAGTGTGACAGAGTGATGGCAAAATGAAGAGTACATCATCCTAAGCTGTAACTAGCAGTAGAACTATTTCATGCAAAATATGTTGTACCTGCTTTTAATCACACACAAAATCTATCTTCTTGCAAAGCAAACATTTATGGAGGTTGAAGCTGTAGACCCAGTATACTGTAAGTCTCATAAGCTACTGGGTTTACAGCTCGACTTCTATAAAGCAAAAATGTATAGAGGTTGAAGCTGTAGACCCAGTAGCTTATGAGACTTACAGTATACATGAATACAATGGTCCAAGACAGACTGAAGGTGGCCAAAATCAACCATGTGGAATCCAAGAGGTGACAGGATGCAAGACCCTTTTGACAAATGCTTTTCCTTGCTTTTATGGTCATCAGAAAGAGGTGAGGTTTGAATTTACATTTGAAAAGATTTATATCAATATCACTTTCTTTACTCATTAAAGTCAAAGAGCGACATCTCTTTTAAAATAGTCATTTTCATATCAAACTGGCTGCATTATATCCACTATTTTCTCACAGCATGGAATGGAGAAAACCCAATAGTGAAAGCATACTGTGCAGTAAGAGTATTTATCAATGAGTGTGTTTCATGTTTAAGTTCTCAGGCTTGCTTTTAGTTTTCTTGGTATTGTAATTTTTGTCCCTTTACCATCACTTCTGCCTTGGCTTCCCTGATTTGACTTAAATTTGAGATGAAAGCAAAGAGAGCAGTTTCTCTTTCTGAAAATATGGATTTAGTAGGAATAGATTTTCTATAGTAGGTTTCTTGTGACAGCAAAAGTAACATTAATTTAAAAGTTTTTTTGTTTTTAAAAAGCATTGAGTCCTGCTGAAAAAGATAAAACGCTGATTAGTAAGTACATTTAGGTCAGTCTCTTTACTGGTTATCTATTTACTTCCCAGTTGCATTCTAAGCTATTAATGATCTTTAAAACTCTGGATCGTCTGGGACATCCTCTCACCTTGTACCATGCTGCAACACTTAAAAACCTGGGAATGTTTTTGCTGATGTTCTGAGGGTAGATTGCTTCATGGACGTCAACAGGACATACTCAAATAAGAGCCTTAGTGGTTTGGCAGAGCCTGAGTTTGGTGAAAATCAGAGCACAATATAAGACTCGTTTGTTTTGTTTAGCAGTTGGTTAACTGATTTTGTTTATTACATTTGAATATTTATGTAACATTTGGTCTTCCAAGACTTGCTGGCAACAGTTCTAACAGCATCTCCTTCTCTGGGGAGTGGCACAATTTTTGTAATTGAATCTCCTTATAGTTACAATGTTATGTGCTATAAAAATCATAAAATAGAAATCAACACCACTTTTAAAATGGCACAAAAAGGAGAAAAGGAAAAAAAGTAGTCGGTGATTCTGTTTCTTCACAAAATAACTCTTAAAACATTTGAAGGAGAGTTTTGTAAACACATACAAATTTCATTTGGCAAGCAAGCTCTTTAAAGTTACTGTAATGATACAGTGCAATATGCTGCAGAAGCTACTCCTTTACTGCTGTAAACATGATCACCTTCCTTGATGAATAAAGGTCACATACAGGCTCTTCCTAATATTCTGGCTGACATGGCCATTTCTGGTTCCCATCACTGCAGTTGCTTTAAAAAATACACCTGCTTCCACTTTGTTGCTAAATTAAAAGGCTTGTTTCACAGTTGTGCTGAACTGGAGTTGGGAATATTTTAAAGTGACAAAATTACTGTTCTACATTTTACCGTTTCCCTCACAGCTGCAGAATTTCCATTTTAAACTACAGTTACGACATGTCTAAATAAGTCATTTTCCCTTTTGCATTGTAGTAATGACAGGTTTGAATGTGCTGCATTCAACTGTGCAATTTAGTTCCAGTGCACAAAGACAGAACATTTATGAAGAGCATAACTACAAAGGCAGTCAGAGTACGTAATAATCTAGAGAATTAATGGTAATATCAAAATAGAAATTTCTTAACAATCTTCTGAAGAACTGATACTATAGCTTTTATTTATTCCATTTTTTGCATAAAATCTATGACTTTCAGTAATCTAAGTTGCTAATATTTTTGTTCCAATTTAGCCTATTAGGCAGCAAAGCAAGTAATATTCAGCAAAACAAGCATCTTCATTGTGTTAGGGAGGAAATTTAAGGACTTCTCTCATCTTTTTTATTTCTTCTTGTACTATGAGGTATTTGAAAGCATTGTGGAGTGACATTTTGAAAAAAAAAATCATGTACCTAATACCCTGTTTTTATGCAACGGTCTTCCCAGAATTTGTATGTGTATTACTGCCCTCTACTGATGAAATATCATCAGTGTTCGATTATGTGGCAACACTACACTAGCTATAGTAATAACATTTCTACAGTGGCTTCATCCTGCAGTGCTATAAACCCAAATACTACTGTTTCATTAGTAATAAGTACTCCAGCAGACTCCAACTACTACACCAGCACATAGGTTTCAGAGATAATCTTTAATAATTATAAATTAGGGAACAGAAGTACTCTGCTATTCTGACAGCAGCTTCTTTTGCAAGAGATTCATCAACACTTGAGAGGCTTTTTCTCTCAAGTCCTTCACAGTCCCTGTTTACTATGAGGCTCACTTTAGAACTAGGTAAGAAGAATGCTTGTTTGTCTCTACCAAAGCTTTCTGGGTTGGATCTCATTATCCAAGTTTGACTGTTTCAGAGGTTAAACTTCTAAATTGCAGGGTCTAATTTTGACTTGTGTTGGCAAAGCTTCAGGAATTGCATTTTGAAAGGAGAAATAAGTATTTCACACTGATCCTGGCAATGGTTTCTATATTTCAAAGCCTTTAAATAGACACTTACTAACCTTTACAGAGGTCTTAAACCCTCAATACTAGCAGTATTTATCTCCTTATAAGTTTGTGCTCAACCCTCACTTTCCATGATCTTCCGTCAACAAGCATCATGCCAGTCATGATCTCATTGTTCATGAAACTCCAGATACAGCCTGAATTGCAAAGACTTGGCTAGGTGCAAACTCTGTGCTAACTCTCCTAGTCCCCCACCTCAGACTGAGATCAGCCAAGAGAACAGCAATTGTCTTCTCTTTCACCCTCATGCAAAAAGGAAATCCCCAGGAAATAAAAAAATTCTAGCATTTGCAAGAAACACTTTTCACATCTGACTGCCTTTTTTTATCCCTTCCAGGTGGATTATTGCAATGTAATTTGTTTGGCCTTGAAAACTTCACCCTTCAAAACACTAAAACTGGAGCTAAATGCTGTAGTGGCATGTCTCCTCGGAAACTGTTTCCCAAGGTCACAGAGGTCCTGTACTCTACTCCTTCCACTGGCTTCTTATAGAAATTCACATCAAGTTTAGACTCACTCCTTAATTTCAGGGCTTTAAATGGTCCGATCCTAGTATTCCTTAAAGATTGCCACAGTCTCCAGGACCCCCACCTCCCATGATTTAGAACACTGACTCTCAAAAACATTGGATCTATCTAACTTTTAAACGTCAGGCTTATGTGAGGGAGACAGGGTTTCCTCCAGGTCAAGGCCAAGATTGTGGAATTCACTCAGCACAACCTGTGAATGACCACAAACCTCACTACATTCACTTCCAAATCATTTATTTGACCTCCCTTTCCCATAAAGGAACACGTCAATTTCACAGATTAGATAAACAGACAAAAATCAAAAACATCCACAAATACACATCAATATAACTTCACCCTCTGGAGGGAAGAATGAAGAGGAAAGATGTTTGTTTTTGACATGCAGATAGCATGGTGATTGGTTCAGTATGAGAATATAGATAAATAGAATTGTAAACAGAATAAAATTTGTTCAGCATGATGCCTATTTATACTATTTAAGTAAAGCCACCATGGAGAATGAGATGCATTATTACTTTAGATGTGCTGAAACTGAAAAGAGAAGGCAGGTATGCATATTCACATTATTACAACTATGAAAAAATAACGCATTCAAAATAAATCGAATATGTAGTTCAAGTCTCTGGACAACTGGCATTAAAATTCTCCATAATTACTGTAGTAGAATTTATTGTCAGAGAGAGAACTGAAAATGACATGTCCGTAGAGCTAAATGATAAGTATCAACTCTGAGCTTTCACTTGGGAATCTTAAAACAATCATTAAACCTTTATCTAAGATTATGAGTATTTCCCACCTACTCATAACTGTTAAAATAAATAAAAAAGATAAGTAATTGCATATTCACGTGTAATCTTGCCCAATGCACATTTCTTCTGAGTTCAGGAGACAGCCACCCTAGCACAGTGTATGATCTTACTGCAAAACATATCAAGAAGAACATAGCAACACAAGCCTATATGTCACTTTAAATAGCATCAATCAGCTATAAAATAAAAGGTAACTTAGGCTTGGTCTACACTAAACCCCCAAATCGAACTAAGGTACGCAACTTCAGCTACGTGAATAACGTAGCTGAAGTCGACGTACCTTAGTTCGAACTTACCGCCGTCCAGACCCGGCAGGCAGGCTCCCCCGTCGACTCCGCGTACTCCTCGTGGCGAGCAGGATTACCGGAGTCGACGGGGAGCACTTCTGAGTTCGATTTATCGCGTCCAGACAAGACGCGATAAATCGAACCCAGAAGTTCGATTGCCTGCCGCCGAACCAGCACGGTAAGTATAGACAAGCCCTTAGATAATTTCAAAAACATCTGAAATCTAGGTGTCTAAAGCTAGGTTTCTAAGTCCCTATTTAGACACGTAAATCAGTGGGTTGATTTTTCCAAAGGGCTAAGCACCTAGCAACTTCTGATCACTTGCTGCGTGCTCAGTATTTTTGAAAGTCAAGCCATATATTTAGATCCCTAAATGTGGATTTAAGAGTATAACTTTAGGCACTTATTTAAAAAAAAAATTGGCCATGTTCTCCTTCTCCAGGGCCCTATGCAGCAGACCAGATAGAGTCTACCTGGGTCATACAGATACATATTTCACCTATATGACCTTTTCAGAATGGTCAGACAAGAGGAAACTGGAGAAACAAAAGCACTTGCTGCACAGTATCAAAACTGTATAGTAGTCTTGGAATACACTTCCTTCCTAGTCGCCCAATCCATGTCCCAGTACCATCTTTGCTATCACTGCCATCCACCACAAATTGGGCTAAATACTGCACAGTTGTTATTGTAGTTCCACTTGTGTGACATTAACAGAGAGGAGGGAGAATGAAAAGGTGTACGGCATAGGTTTCTTTGTTTTTGAAAATGAGGTCCTGCCTCTGATCAAGTGTGAGTGCTTCATTTATTTTGTGGTTAGAGAGGAGCCTTCTTTCCATCAACCTTCTGATTATGATGAAGAATGAAATTGGGGCTTGAAGTGCCCTGTTAGCTCAAACTATATCGGGTCCTTCTGGAATATGACAGCTATGAAGAGTGATTTGGGTCACCTAAGGCCTTCGAATTTTTTCCCCAGTGATGGAGTGTTAGGCAGCCAGAGAAGAATCCATGCGCTGCTAGAAATTTAGGGGAGGCAGCAACCACACCAAGTACTCCCCAGATGTCATTCCAGTCCTGAGATCCCAGCTGCAGGACAGTCTCTCAGTAGTGTGGGTGGCCACATAAAGCCCTACATGGGTTTATATGACTGTCATTGAATGGGAATTTCCCAATATTCTTTACTGGCATGCACTCACATGCTGTGTGTGACTGTGTGTATAGTATTGTTATTTAAATCCTCATAGAATATTATATTCATTTGTAGATATTTTTGATAGAGTGTGTACTTATTCATTAAGGATTTTAATGTATTTTGGATAACGTGTTAACCTTAACAATACAGTATCAGTTCTTTAAGACTAATCTGAAATGCATAACCATAGACAATGCTGGTGTAATCCTAAATCCTGACATTACTCTGCAATGATTGCTGTTGAAAAGACAGATAGGGCCAAATTCTGCTCTTGCATTAGTATAAACCAAGAACAGTTTGCGTCAGTGTAAGTGAATTTGGGCTACAACATTTATTTAAGAAAAGAAACTGAGGTCTTTTTCTGGAGTTGCTTCATTTGAATTCTAAAGGTAGGGTGTAAGTAACCATATATCCGGGTCTTTAAACTTTTCAGGAAGACTGTACCAATTCAAGCAGAAAATATCTTACTTAATCATTTTTATTTTTCTATATATCCATATGCTACATATCCTAGGGGAATGATTTAATATGAAAATGATTTTTAAAAATCCTGTGTTTAGTAAATTCTTACAGATTTTTTTTTAACTTCACTCATGGTTAATAGAAATATTAAATGTGAGTATGATTTTTAAAAAGCTTTATTTAAAAACCTTGATTTGATAGTATTATTTCTGTGCCCATTTTAGATGGATAGTGTGATGGGGCAAGGCCAGATGGCTACAGTAAAGTAGTGAGGAACAGGTATGTTAGCCCCAGGCTAAACAAATCCCTGGTACCATGGTAACCAAATGGCAGTTGCTCCAGGTTAATCAAGACACCTGGGGCCAATTAAGATCCTTCTAGAAGGCAGTGGAGATAGCTACATTGATTGGGACACCTGAAGCCAATCAAGGGCTGTCTGGAACTAGTTAAAAGCCTCCCAGTTAGTCAGTGAGGTGCGCGTGTGAGGAGCTGGGAGCAAGAGGCTCAAGGAGCTGAGAGGGTGTGCTGCTGGAGGACTGAGGAGTACAAGCATTATCAGACACCAGGAGGAAGGTCCTGTGGTGAGGATAAAGAAGGTGTTGGAAGAGGCCATGGGGAAGTAGCCCAGGGAGTTGTAGCTGTCATGCAGCTGTTACAGGAGGCACTATAGACAGCTGCAATCCACAGGGCCCTGGGCTGGAAACCGGAGTAGAGGGCAGGCCCGGGTTCTCCCCAAACCTCCCAACTCCTGATCAGACACAGGAGGAGTTGACCCAGATTGTGGGTTCCACCAGAGGGGAAGATCACTGAGGTGACCAAATCTGCCAATAACACTGGTCTACAATTTTTGAGAAGTCATCTGCTTTAGAGATAAAATGAGCCATCTATTATGTATTTTGATGTGCTGAATTCAAATATGACAATTAAAACAACTGATTGGCTACTGTTTCTAAGATATTTAAGTTTTTACATTTTGTGGCTATGTATATTGTGTAGATAGTAGAGTTTTAATCAAATTGTAAACCTAGGTCTTTTCATGTGTTTATGGTTGCTTTACATGGTAATATTTCACCTGTCCTGTTTATGTAACACTTTAAAAATCAACAAAAGGGTTATATAAATAAAATTTATTATGAAACAAAAGGCAAAACACTATTATGTACATAATTTAGTCCTATTCAGTGTCTACTCGGCGCTTCTTGGCTTGTCTCTTGTATTCATTAAATGGAGCATCTCTTGTCACTGTCCAGCAACAGTCTGCAAGCATTGATGGGCTCCATTTGCCCCGATAGTGTTTCTCCATTGTTGCAATGTCCTGGTGAAATCGCTCGCCGTGCTCGTCGCTCACTGCTCCGCAGTTCGGTGGAAAAAAATCTAGATGAGAGTGCAAAAAAATGTATCTTTACTGACATGTTGCAACCAAGGCTTTTGTATGCCTTGAGGTTTTCCACCAACAACCTGTAGTTGTCTGCCTTGTTGTTTCCGAGAAAATTTATTGCCACTAACTGGAAGGCTTTCCATGCCGTTTTTTCCTTGCCACGCAGTGCATGGTCAAATGCATCATCTCAAAAAAGTTCACGAATCTGAGGACCAACAAAGACACCTTCCTTTATCTTAGCTTCACTTAACCTTGGAAATTTTCCACGGAGGTACTTGAAAGCTGCTTGTGTTTTGTCAATGGCCTTGACAAAGTTCTTCAGCAGACCCAGCTTGATGTGTAAGGGTGGTAACAAAATCTTCCTTGATTCGACAAGTGGTGGATGTTGAACACTTTTCCTCCCAGGCTCCAATGACTGTCGGAGTGGCCAATCTTTCTTGATGTAGTGGGAATCTCTTGCACGACTATCCCATTCGCAGAGAAAACAGCAGTACTTTGTGTATCAGTCTGCAGACCAAGTAAGAGAGCAACAACCTTCAAATTGCCACAAAGCTGCCACTGATGTTGGTCACAGTTTATGCACCTCAAAAGTTGTTTCATGTTGTCATAGGTTTCCTTCATATGGACTGCATGAGCAACTGGAATTGATGGCAAAACATTGCCATACTTCAGTAAAACAGCTTTAAGACTCGTCTTCGATGAATCAATGAACAGTCTCCACTCATCTGGATCGTGAATGATGTTGAGGGCTGCCATCACACCATCGATGTTGTTGCAGGCTACAAGATCACCTTCCATGACGCAGAATGGGACAAGATCCTTTTGACGGTCATGGAAACCCTAACATCACCTGCCAGGAGATTCCACTGCTGTAGTCTGGAGCCCAACAGCTCTGCCTTACTCTTGGGTAGTTCCAAATCCCTGACAAGGTCAATCAGTTCACCTTGTGTTATGAGGTGTGGTTCAGAAGAGGAGGATGGAAGAAAATGTGGGTCCTGTGACATTGATGGTTCAGGACCAGAAGTTTCATCCTCTTCCTCTTCCTCATCTGACTCAAGTGAGAATGATTCTGGTGCAACAGGAACCGGCGGTCCTTCTCCGTGGGGTACTAGGCGTATAGCTGACGGAATGTTTGGATAATGCACAGTCCACTTTTTCTTCTTTGACACACCTTTCCCAACTGGAGGCACCATGCAGAAGTAACAATTGCTGCTATGATCTGTTGGCTCTCTCCAAATCATTGGCACTGCAAAAGGCATAGATTTCCTTTTCCTGTTCAATCACTGGCGAAGATTTGTTGCACAAGTGTTGCAGCGTATGTGTGGGGCCCACCTCTTGTCCTGATCTCAAATTTTGCAGCCGAAATAAAGGTGATAGGCTTTCTTAACCATAGTGGTTACACTGCGCTTTTGTGATGCAAAAGTCACTTCACCACAAACGTAGCAGAAGTTATCTGCACTGTTCACACAAGTACGAGGCATCTCTGCTCACTTAGGCTAAACAGAAATGTGTCCCTTTGCAAAATCAAACACTGACAAATAAGAGAGCACGACACTGTATGATTTCTAGAGCTGATATAGGGCAATTTGTTCAGCAGAGTGATGTAAGCTTCGTTATGATTGCATCATCCATGACTTCTAGGAATAACATGATGCAATTCATATCATGTATGACGCAATACCAGCTTCAGATTGCATCATTAATTGTTTTGCCTAAAAAGCAAGTACTGTCCAAACCCAGTCATAAATTTATTCATAGATCCAGTCAAAGATGTATTTTAGTCATTTCTGGTTTAAATTGAGATCCCTTCCCTTTATAACTCACTTATCCTCTGCCATTCCCAAGTCAAGGGTCGAATATACTGAACCAATAGCATAGATTGAAAACTAGAGCCAATCAACAATTTTAAGTATCATTTTCGTTCTCAGTGACCCAGAATTAGTAAAGTTTGACTACATTTATTTCAGAAGCATTTTGGCTGTCGAGCAGTGTAATACAGGAAAACACACAATGTCCAATAAGTTCTTGCAGTGCATTAGAGGCAGCTTACTTTTTCATAAAGTGAAGGAAGTAACTATGGGGACAGCCATTTTGGACTTGATTTTGACCAACAAGGAAGAATTGGTTGCGGATCTGAAGGTGGAAAGCAATTTAGGTCAAAGTGATCATGAAATCTTATTTCATGATTCTGAGGAAAGGTAAGCATGAGAGCAGCAGAATATGGACAGTGGACTTCAAAAATGGACTTTAACAAACTCAGAGAACTGGTAGGTAATATCCGCTGGGCAGAGAATCTAAGGGATAAAGGAGTGCAGGAGAGCTGGTAGTTTCTCAAGGAAACAATATTAAAGACACAACTGCAAACTATCTCAGGGCATGTCTACACTTACCGGTAGATTGGCACTGCTGCAATCAATGCAGTGAGTGTCTATTTAGACGGTCTGGTGAAGACATGCTAAATAGATGGGAGAGCACTCTCCCATCAATTTGTGTACTTCACCTCCCTGAGAAGTGTAAAGGAAGTCGACGGGAGATGCTCTCCCATCGACACAGCTCAGTGTAGCCACCGTGGTAAGTGGATCTAACTATGTCAACTTCAGTTACGTTATTCATATAACTGAAGTTGCGTACGTTAGATCGATTTACCACAGTAGTGTATACCAGCCCTCAGTGTAAAGAAAATAAAGGAAGAATAGTAAGAAGGTAATATGGCTGCTCTTTAAAAACCTGAATATCAAAAAGGAATCCTACAAGAAGTAGAAACATGGACAAATTTGCTAAGGAGTACAAAAGAATAGCAAAAATGTGTAGGGACAAAATGAGTTACATCTAGCAAGAGACATGCATGTCAATAAGAAGAGGGTCTTTAAATACATTAGAAGCAAGAGAAAGATAAAGTAAAGTTTATGTCCTCTACTTAGTGGGAAAGGGGAATTAAGATGATTGAGCTGTTTAATACCTATTTTTTTTAGTCTTCACTAAAAACTGGTGAAAGAATATTCAGATAAGTGGATGTATTAAAATCACCAGGACCTGATTAAATTCATCCTAGTATACTTAAGCAACTAACTGAAGCAATCTCTGAAGCATGAACAAGTATTTTTTGAGAACTCATGACGGATGGGCGAGGTCCCAGAGACCTGAAGAAAAGCAAACAGTACCTCACGTTAAAAAGGGAAACAGAGTACCTGGGGAATTATAGACCACTTAGCCTAACTTTCATATCTGTAAAGGTACTGGAACAAATTATTAAACCATCATTTTGTACGGACCTAGAGGATTATAGGGTAATAAGAAATCGACAGCATGGATCGGTCAAGAATAAATCATACCAAACCAACCTAATTTTTTTCTTTAACAGGATTATTAGCCTGGTGGATAGGGAAAGTAGTAGATATAATGTATCTTGGTTTTAGTAAGACTTTTGACACAATTCCACATGACATTCTCATAAGCAAACTAGAGAAATGTAGTCCAGATGAAATTACTGTAAGGTCGGTGCACAACTATTTGAAAGACCGTACTCAAATAGCAGTTATCAATGGGCTGCAGTCAAACTTGGAGGATAGATCTAGTGTCCTGTATTAAATATTTTCATTAATGACTTGGACAGTGGAGTGGAGAGCATGCTTATAAAATTTGGAGATGACACCATGCTGGGAGGGGCTATGAGCACTTTAGAGAACAAGATTAGAATTCAAAATGGGCTTGACAAATTTGAGAATTGGTCTGAAATCAACAAGATGAAATTCAATAAAGATAAGTGTGAAGTATTACACTTAAGGAAAAATCAAATGCACAACTACACAAATGGAATAACAGGTTAGGTGGTAGTACTGTTGAAAAGAATATGGGGTTATAGTGGATCAGAAATTTAGAGAGTCAACAACATGATGCAGTTGTGAAAAATGGAAATATTCTGAAGTCTTATTATAATTATATATAATTCTGAAGTTCTTATTAACAGGAGTGTCAGATGTGAGACATGGGAGGTAATTGTCCAATTGTACTTGGTATTGGTGAGGCCTCAGCTGGAGTACTGTGTTCAATTCTGGGTACCACACTTTCGGAAAGATATGGACAAATTGGAGAGAGTCCAGAGGACAGCAACAAAAATGATAAAGTTTAGAAAACATGACCTCTATGGAAAGATTTAAAAAAACTGGGCACGTTTAGTCTTGAGGGGGGAAAAGAACAGAAGAGAGACCTAATAACAGCCTTTAAATATGTTAAGAACTATTATAAAGAGGAGAGTGATCAAATGTTCTCTATGTCCACTGGAGAGAGGACAAGAAGTAAATGCATTAATCTGCAGCAAGGGAGATTTAGGTTGGATGTCAGGAAAATCTTTGTAACTATAATGGTAGTTAAACTCTAGAATAGACTTCTAAGACAGGTTGTAGAATCCACATCACTGGAGATTTAAAAACAGGTTGGACAAACATCTGTCAGTGATGGTTCAGGTTTATTTGGTCCTGCCTCATAGCAAGGGGTGGACTTAATGACCTCGCTCATGGTTTATCATTAATAGGAGAAAATAGTATCAAATATGGATCAGTCCAGGCATAATGAAAGCCCCTAATGATAATACGCCTGCATCAGGGTCATGTGACCAGTAAAACTTAAATTTAGACATTTAAATTTTGGCCACTTAGGGGGTTATACTGTCTACTGGCCAGGAGTCTGAGGAATCACCACAACCTTATTTGTATAAAATGGTGCAGTTTAACTAATTTTTACTAGGCAAGTGCAACCTTTAGAAACTGCTGGTTCCAGCATGCAGACTTGATCCAAGGAGGCTGGCTGAATTTTGTGCTAGATCCTGTATTAAAATAAAGGCAGTGGTGACACTTTCTGTAGGGCTGTACAAGCTGCATTTGGTCCACAAGCTGCACTTTACTTTTGCCTTAAACTCATAATAAAAATAGCTCACTTTTTTCTTTTCTTTTTTTAAATACTAAGTCAAATGAATATGTTCTTAAATGATGCCTTGATGTACTGTTTCTGATTGGTTGCATATTCCTGTGTTTGATGTAGCATTAATCAAGCCTTCACAGGTTATAGTCCATAGGAGAATGCCTGATCCTATGGAGAGAGTGACAAATAAGGTTAACTCTCAAAACATAGTACAAAAATTATTAAGCTTTTCTATCTCAATTAAACCTTTTAGAGCATAAAGCCTGTAATTTCAAGGTCCTTGCAATGGCAAAGCAATCCTGATTAATTACTCCTATTTCTCTTTGAAAGTTAGACTGTGGATACTTTTACTTGTTACAAATCCTTTGAATTAAATGTCAAGCTTCCACCATAATGAAGATTTTACAGCCTTTCCTTTAAACTCAATAGGACAAACTGGTATTACATCCTAATATATACATGAAACTAGCATTTCATAAACTTCTCTTACCAGTGGAAGTGGTGGATTCTCCATCTTTTGATGCCTTCAGATCAAGATTGGATACCTTTCTGAAAGTTATGTTTTGGTCAAACAGAAATTATTGGGCTTAATACAGGGATAACACGATGAAATGTATTGGTCCCCTCTGACATTAAACTTGGGAAATTTATTTTTCCTTGTATGTGCCAGTTTCTTACATTATCTGTAAATATCTATGAATCAAAACAGCCCTTTTTAGGGATCTCCTCTAATTTGGGAGAGCTAAAAAAGTAAAGGACAAGTCTCACCTTTTTTAAAGTAAGTTTCTAACTCTCTTCCTTAAGAGGATAGTTATTAGACTGTAACTGATGCATTGATCACTAGGACTGAAAATTTGTCACTGGTACCTAAATATCACAAGTTATTCTGACTTTCCTTACAGTCTCTGACAAGATTGTGACAAGGCTGGCCGTTGTGGTCTGGAAAACCATTGCCATGTGTCCTTTAGTATTTTCAGAGAGCCTAGAACAAGTTCACAGCTGTAGGGGATGGCACTCTTCAGGGCATCACAACCTCCCTTCCTATTCTAGGAGAATCCACTACTGTCCAATTAAGCCATCTTTCTGTATGCTCTGTGGTGCAAAAGAAGTGGAAAGCAGGCAGGACAGTGCCAGTATCTGGCCCTTTATTCAAAATGAATAATTTAACCAGCTTTCAGGTTCCTGTTTTCCAGGTGTAATCCTGCATTCTTTTTGCACACAAAATCCACAGTCTTCTTGGTCTAACCTTTGTCCCATCTCTATGGGGTCAGCTCTTTGAGTCATTATCCATTCCAGTCTGTCTTGAAGCAGTTCCTTGGAAACTCTGCAGCTAATCTAGTCCTTTTGTATGACCTCTATTCATCTAGTTTGGGTTCTTCCAACCCTTCTTTCACCCTCCATTTCTAAGTTTAATAACTTATTTTCCTATATATTCTTCCAATCTTCTTTTCACGTGCCCAAAACATTTAAGCTTGGATTCCCTCAGCTTCTCTGATTGATACCATCTTCACTAATTTCTTCATTCCAAACATAGTCTATCCTTGTAACCCCAAGCGTTCATCTTCCCATTTTCATCTCCTGTCTCTTCCTCAGTGTCCAGAATTTGGGGCCAGACAAAAGTGCGGCCTAATTACCATCTTGTAGATTTTAGTTTTTAATTTTATAGGTATTCTGCTATGACAGATCACTCTACTCACTTCGTTCTATTTGGTCCATCTTTCCTGTTCTGCTTATAAATTCATCATGGAGTTCACCATTATCTTATACTATCATACTTAAACTTCCGTACCTTCAGTATTGACTGGCCTTCCAAGACTTAGTCTCATGTCTTCCTGAAAGATATCAAGAAATCTACAGACTATATACTCTTATATATTTCTTCTGATTTTCATGCAATATGTACCTCTGTGGCTCTAAATCTTCTTCCACAACCTCTTTGCTCTCCCCCACAAACACTACATCATCTGCAAAAAGAATGCACCAGGGTGCCATCCTGGATGTTTTCTGTAAGTACATCAAACACTAACATGAAGAAAAAGGGGCTTACTGCCAAGCCTTGATGTATACAAACTTTTGCTATTAAGTGTTCAGTTTCTCCATGTGACCTTTTAACTGTGGTAACAGCATACTCATGCATGTCCTGGATTAATCTGATATAGTCTTCGGGTATCTGTTTCATTGTCATACAGCATCAGATGACTTGTCTCAGGACATGGTCATATGAGGTTTCAGGATCAATGAATGTTATGTACAGGGGTCTCCTGTTTTGCTATATTTTTCCACAAGCAATCCTAATACAGAGACAGCATCCATTGTTCACTTGCCTGACACAAATCCAAACTGATTGTCACTGATCTTTATTTCTCCTCATAGTCTCTTATCAATAACTTTCTCCCAGATCTTCATTGTGTGGCTCATGAGTTTAATGCTGCGATAGTTACCACATTCTTGTTTGTCTTTTTTTCTTTTAAATATTGGTACTAATGTGCATTTTCTCCACAAATCAGTCATCTTCTCAGGCTTCATCATGAAATTAAACAGTTGTGCCAATATATTCATGATTACTTGCACTTCCATACTTCTGCTGGTAAGCCATCAGGTCAAGAACTTATTTATTTTTTGTATTGATCAATGCTTCTGCAACAACTTCTTCTAGAACTAATTGTTCTATCTCACTCAATTTACTACTTACTGATTTGCAGCTTTTGGAGAATGACAAGTTTCATTAATACATCTGGCAATATAAAATTGCTGTTTGGTAGTGGAGGATATTATCTCATTCATGTGTTCCTGGAGAAAAGCTGTTGGTTGATTTAGGCATAACCAGCAAACTATGGCTCATTAGTTCTCAAAAGAAGTTTAGTGGCATTCAGTGCCTTACTAATAGGCTAGCAATTAAAGGGCCAGATCCTGCATTATTGATTTCTGTGTGAATATTGTATAAGAACCAGATTAAAGAACAGTGACGTAATTACTTTTAAAGGTTTATGAATGAAAATAATCTGGTTCTTATACAATATTCACACAGAAATCAATAATGCAGGATCTGGCCCTTTAATTGCTAGCCTATTAGTAAGGCACTGAATGCCACTAAACTTCTTTTGAGAACTAATGAGCCATAGTTTGCTGGTTATGCCTAAATCAACCAACAGCTTTTCTCCAGGAACACATGAATGAGATAATATCCTCCACTACCAAACAGCAATTTTATATTGCCAGATGTATTAATGAAACTTGTCATTCTCCAAAAGCTGCAAATCAGTAAGTAGTAAATTGAGCAGAAGTAAGTATTTACTTAGACTTAGACCAGTCAGTCTAAGCATACATTTTCAGTTTCCATAGTTTCAGGGGAATACAATTTGGGAATGCATGACTAGATCTTGCTTGTACTGAATTAGGATTAATATGATTTGTGCTGTGCTCTCTGTCAGAGAAATGTCTTTTAAAAACCTGCCATCTCTATGGGATTTCTTTCCTTACCTCCATTCTGCCTCAGGTTGGTTTAACTTCTTTCAGTGTTTCTGTGTAGATTATCCCTATTGTCCATTGGGCTGTCTGGGGGCAGGGAGATGCTTTTTTCTAAATGAAGTCTGTTGTGTTATTAACTCATTCTCTTCCAGAGCTGGTGTTGAAAGTAATTTCACTCATACTTGTGATTTTGCTTTTACTTCCTTTGCACCTTACTCAGTGCCCTCTCTATTTTGTTTCCTCTGAAATGTTCACTTTTTATTGGTATGCATTCTCCATCATGTTCCATTGAATTCAGTACCCTAACTACATCACTTTGCAGTATACTTGAAAGGGCTAAAAGGTTCTAGTTTTTTATATGGATTAATCTCTGCCGAGATTTTCATTCTCAGTGTAAATCTTGCTTACCATTCTATAAGTTTATGGAAGTGAAATTGTAGTCTATCTTGGATTTTCATTAGATTTGCATCTCTTTCCAGAGATATCCATTCCTGTCAAGTTTCAGTCACTGAGAGACAAAATAATCCTTATTTTGAATTAACTTTAGGAAATTTTAAAAGGACCTCCCTTACCCTGATGAAGAGCTTTTCTCTGTGTGTCATTCTCATAGTTTTTTGAACTCAGTCATTCATATTGTCAGTTCTTGTGAGCCTTGGGTACCAGATAAAGCAGCTTTCACAATCCATTAAAAGAAGACACATATTTTACCTCTGACTAAAACAAGTAGCACTAAAATATCCTTTGGTTTATTCTTGAGGACAAATCTTCAGAATATAAGAAATAAAGGGTATGTTTCTTCCTATTTATCCCAATTTGTCTTCAGAAAACCAATCAGACTTTTATATTATAGATATGATTTATGATAAAGCATGTAATATTCATAGGCACACACATTTCTAATGTAATGTTATAGTAAAGGGTGGAGATAGGAGCTTAATCTCCCATCAATGACCAGAGGGGATTTACATATAGTTCCTATAATAATAATAATTAATTAATAATAATAGGAGTTATCCACCGAACATTCCCCACACACGTGGATGAGAGAAAAGATACCTAAAACATGATAGCAATACAATACATCCCTTAGTCACTCCCCTCTTCTTTTTAGCTTCTGGTAATAAGGTATTTGTAGTTGTTATGCTAGTTCTTTGAGTTTTTCTTAATCTTGGTGTTTTATCATGGGAGGGATATCAATAGATTTTGAGGGATTGATCTTTTTCACCTCTCTTGCTAAAAACAAGATAATATATATGTGAACACATTTCTTCTTCCACAAGGAAGTAAGGAATATGTACTTGTATTTCCCTGGTGAGCAGAATGACACATTTCTTAAGATCAAGAACTTGTTATAAAACTAGTTATACTTACATTTCTTCTCTTTCTCTCAAAAAAGTAATGTGCGATTATGTTCCTGAAGGTAAAGGAAAACATATCTGTCTTTGAACATTAGTTGTGTCTTTAAGGATTCTATTTAGTCCGCAGTACTAAAATTTAAAATCTGCTTGGTTTAGTTGTCTTCATGTTAAAGCTCTCTGATTGTGTAATGGATTTGCCATGTGTATTATGGGGGGGGGACAATCTCAATTCATAAGCAAAAGTACGTGAAAAATTATGAATGTTGCCTTTGAGCCAGTTATGGCCCATATTCTATTCTTGTTCTTTGCACAGAATTGTCTGTGATAGTTTGGCACACACAATAGAATGTGAGTAGAGTATGGCCCTTGGTATGGAGATGTTTGTTCAAGTTTCCCCCAAGCACCTCAATCTTGACTTCCCACCACCTCTGCTACTATAATTTTGGGTCTCCCATAAGTAGAGACTGATGGTTGTTCTAAATTGTGCACAATTTTCTGATGAGTTCAAGTCTTGTTCCCACCTTCACAGCTGCGGAAGGCCCCTTGGATGTGAAATGTGTTCAGCTTTGCTGGCCAGGATGTGGGGAGGAGCTGAGGATATGTAGGAAGCACCCTCTTTGTGGCAAGGAATCCAGCTCCACAAGATTTCCATTCATGGCACTACATGTGGAAGCAGGATTTGGGTTTTGAGAGCAGGGCAGCATAAGGGTGTAGCTAGAGAAGTTATCACTATACAGATGCTCCAGTCCGTCTCTTCCCCTCATCCCTGTCTGACAGTATTAGGCTTGCAAAGGCTACTCCAAACAGAGTAGATTCCATAATGCAGCATTGTTCATGTTCTGTGGTGTTGGAGGAAGATTTCTCCCTCTCCCTTCCTGTAGATCTCTACAGTGGTCAGCTGGGTTTGGTGGTTCGGAGTGGATTTCCCCCATAAATTATTTTTTGTAACATTTAAAAATAGCAGTTGCAATGAATCTACCAAACTGGTTTTCACTGTGACCTAAATAATGATTTACATCATTTACATCTCTGGAGATGAAAGCCTAGAGCTTTAATCCACACTGAAGTCTGTGCTGCTGTGGCTACACGGTCAGTACCCAAACTAGCAAGATTAACGCTAACTCAGGTATATCGATATCTGCTGCTATTACAGCCCATTAGACCTCCCTAAGTCCCCTCTCTCTGTTAACCACAGTAACATCAACCATTTCAGAAAAAAAACTCCTGGGCAAGCAGCTTTTGGAAGAAGAATAACTACCATCATTTTTAGCCAAGGAAATCAACACCATCCTTCAGTTTTAACTGAGGCTTCAAGTTGAGGACATTTTCCCTCTATCATTGCAAAATGTTACAATAATATAACATCCCAATTCAGTGCTCTTTGTCCTTTAATCTGCTGGCTAGAGCTGTTTTCTTAATCTTATCATCATAACTTAGTTCAGCAAAGTGTTTAAAATATTGTTACATCTAGAGTGATGTATCTCTACAATTATTTAATAAGATTTGTAAAAAGCTATGTTTATGTATATACAAAAAAGTGGTAGTCAAAAATAAAGGGGAAAGAGAGCTTACAGGCACATGGCTGTTGATTTAGTAACAATGATAGAAAATTTGTAGAGAGAATGGGTAACAAAAATAAAATATGGCTCTAATACAAAGGCAATAAACACAAATAGATATCAGTATATTCTCAAAAAAGGCCTAATCTTCTGAATGCTTAACAATATAGGTTTGGTACTGCTATCTACTAAAATACATAAAGTTAGTCATATAAATGGCTGTTATATGTGTTCTATCCTTGTGTCTCAGAGTAAAGAATAATATCAGTTTTATGGAACTTTTGTCTGAAAACCAAAAAACTTTTGTTTCTCAGTTTTTAAATGAAAATGTCAAAATGTTTCCATGGAAAGTAGATTCTTTTTGTGAAAAATTTCATTTAATAAAACCCCATTTTTCATCAAAACTCAGTTTTAACTGAAAATGATAAATGGTAAAATAGCCTTATTCATTAAGCTTTGTATAAGCATCTGAAATTATAGATGCTTATATAAATTGAAGCTTCAGAACTATTCACTTTATTCTGTATGCCTCAGTTTTTGGGGGCTCAGCAACACACACCAGGGTGTCTCCTGTTGGACATCCAAAAATGACACTTTCAGAATTACTGTCCATTTCAGAAATGTTGTCATCAGTAATTAGTGAGCCAATGTCTCCTGGCAAGGGAATGTAAGTCGTAAAAAGGGTAAAGAGATTCAAAATAGTTGGTATCTTCAGAAGAATAAGGGAGCTGTGCATTTTCAAAACCTTTGAAGACCAGGTACAAGATATCTCAAGGTAGACACACAAAATCTGAGGCACACAAAATTACTAGACACTTCTGAAAGTTTGACCATAGTTTTTTGTTATTCAAACTTATGTTCTTTATCTTTTTAAAAATTGTGACCTTTAACATGATTTCTCCAAAAGTGTTGAGATGGATACGCTGATGGGCACACCAGTGCTGGAAAGTTTGGACTTCCATTATTTATGTTAATGTTTTTCTATGGATATATAGATGACTTCAGTTTCTAGTATTCTCAATACAGATTTTGGCATAAGCAATAACATTTTCTTTAACGCAAAAAATAAATGTTTGAATCTGAAGAAAGCGTATTGATAATAAGATGCAGAAGCATAAACAAATGAATCAACCAAGTATTTTGTCCTAGAATGGTGATTGATCATTCTAGAATTGAATGTGTTTTTGTTTTCTAGTATAATTGTACTGTATTTTATTTGTTTTTATTTTAGGCACAGAAGGGGCAGTGTTTGGGCACTCTGTGGAGACACCCCATATCAGAGCAGAACCTTCCCAAGACCTCAAGTAGGTGTTTGTTAAAAGAGTTGTTTAAAATTTATTTTTTCCCAACACCAATTAAGAAATCTTGATTTTTATTTTTTATTAAGTAATCAATATCATTTAGGCCATTCATTTATATATATTCTATTGGGCTGTTCCTGGTATATCTAAAACACCCACAGAGTTCACAACAGACGATACCACAGTCAGAGAAAAATATCCTGTATCACAAATGATATGCACACCCCTTTACTTTTTATAATGTAACTTTCTCCAGTGCCAAACTAATCTAAATCATCGAGTTTGGGGTTCGTACATACACTATACCTTTTTGAACAGCCTTTTTAAAAAAAAATAGTCCAGTTTAATACAGTCCTGTCTAGCCGTGTGAAGCCCAGATCTTGTTTGTTTATGAGCTATTGCTGGAGATAAAAGCCAAAATGTCAACAGAAAGTAAACAGCCTCAGGTTTGTCCTTCATACAATACTTCTGTGGGTTTTTTAAAGGGTGTTTTTTGTTTTCTTCGGGAATTCATTTTTAAGTAAGCCAGTCTACCTCTCAAACTGTATTCATAGTCATTCTGAGATGGTTGTATGTGTATATGGATATGTATGCATAAGTAAATTGTAAAAGGACAAAATCTAGAGTTTACTAAAGTGTCTATAAGACCAAGAAAAAGATAATTTAGAATGACTTGCCAATGGAGGCCTTTTCATAAAGTTTGTGTTATTTCAGTGGTAGGTATTAATAATTTACACTAAATGATGGAGAGATGAAATTTAAATGTGAAACAATCATACTAGAATCTAAGGATTTTTTGTGATCTTTCCTAGCTTTACTTACTTCAGAGTTTACTGCAACTCTTTCATGGTTTCTGCACATTATAAACCCTTCTCGCTATCCTGCCTAGCAACATTTACAGTGCCAAGCTGTTCACTGGCTTCCAGAAGGAGGTTAGATGAGGCCCCCTCCATGCATTTTAAAGAACTATCAACCTAACATTGATTTCAGGGAGGCTCCACATAGCCATACAGCATGCAGGATTGGGGCCTTTATTTTTCCCCCCTCTCTCAGAAAATGGGAGGGTCTGACCAAAATTGAGCATTTAAACAGAACATTTTAAACTTTAATGTAAGGCTTTTGGGGGGGGGCTCCAAAGAGTGCAACACTCTTTCCCCCCCCCCGCCGCCCTCCTGCCAAAGGCTGTATTCTGTTATTAAAAGTAGTTGTTGTCTACAACCAGGTGGCAAGATTACTAACAGTGAGGAGGGCAGCAGAGACAGAAGAGAAAACACAAGTTGCTGTTGTTTCAAAAAGGCACAACCAGCAGCAAAAGTCTCATGTGAGCAGGGCTGGCACAACCCATTAGGTGACCTAGGCGGTCGCCTAGGACGCTAACATTTGGGGGGCAGTGACCACGGCGGCCAGATGTTCGGCCGCCCCGTCGTCGGCGGTATTTTGGGGGCGGGACCTTCTGCCGCCTAGGTCGGCAAAAAAGCTGGCGGCACTCCTGCATGTGAGGGAGAAGTGGTACTTTTGCCACCCTAAAGCATATGGAGGATAGAAGCAGATGTACTTTGTCAGCAGGCAGTATTCTGGATGTGATTTTAAGGGTTCATTTGAGTAGGGCTGTAATCTCCCTGATGCTTCTGTGTATGCAAATTGCACTATCCTTTATTTGCCATCACATTCCATTGCAAACTCACATCTAAATTGCAGTCTATTACCAACCCTAGTTCTCTTTTGGCATTTCTCTTTTCCATGCTTCTCCTTCCCACTGAATATCTGCCAAACTAAGCATTCCCTTAAATCATTTGTTATCACATGTGTTGCAATTAATGGGAATTCCTCAAAAGCCTTCAATCAGCCTTCCCCTCTTCTTCTAACATCAGATTGATTTAGAGACAACACAAAGAAAGACGATTCAGCACCAATCATCATCAAATAAGACATTTATGAAACTGAAATAACTCCACATAACATTTTAGGCTAACAGCATTAATTTACAATTAAATTATTTTATTCTTCATTTATTGAATATGTATTATGCTCTGCCAGCTACCCCCAAATGTTTACTGCTATGTATTCATTAGGGTTCAGGGTTATTGCATTTGAAACCTCTGAAGTCATCTAAACAAAATCAAGTTATCAACCTCTGGAATTAGGATTTTATTAAAGCTGACAATATATTTTAGTCTAGCACAGAAGATACTGGACAATTTACTAAATAATGACCTGGTATATGCAGCAGAATCTGCCACTGAAACTAGAAGGAAAATTATGACCATGTTTACTAGAGATGAGACTGAACTACAAAATTGGATGTGAACCCAGATTTTGACACCCTCTAAATTAAGTTTTTTTGTGTTTTTTTTTTTGTGTTTTTTTTTCAAATCTGACAGTTTGGCTCAGCTCATTATAGACAAAAGGGCGGGTTGCAGAATTCTGGAGTTTGGTTCATACTCTAAACAGTGTCGTCCCCCCCCAAAAAATGTAAGGGTGTTCAGACTTTGGCCCATCTCTAATATTTGCTATTAAAATGTTCTTTTTAAAAATCATACACAATGCAGCTTTAAAACAACTGCATATTTGTCCCCTCTTCTGTGGTGTTTTTTTCCTTACATTTTTTCCTAATCTAGCCAGCCAGCTTTTGCTAGCAAAATGTTTTCCTACAATCCTTTGTGAAAGCTGATAAACCCCTTTAGATCAAGTCCATTGCCCAAAATATAATTGAATCTGACTTTCATTAGCTGAAACATGCAGAATAAAAGAACCGTGCTTTAGAATGAGCAAAATGAATTACATGTTAATAATTAAATCTCCAGATTTCCGTTGATATCTTTTCTCACAAGAATGCTGTGAAGGAACTAAACTGCCAAGATTATAGCCCCAAAATATTGGCTTTAATGATAATAATGCATTAAAACACGGTGCACTAATGGGTAATATCTATGCACAAAAGAGTCAGCCAGTGGTTGTATGCTGATAGCTATGCCCTGAATCACCTTCTTAATAAGGGGGTAAATTACTTTGTTGTTGTTTCCTACCTCTGGGGAGAACTAGAAGATCAAATTTAATAGCTTTTTTTTTTCTTCTATGTCAAGACTAGTATACCATTGACTATTAGCTAATCCTGAAAGCTAGTGCTGGGCATAATGAGATGGAAATTGATCAAGCAGCAAGAAACAGATAAAGCCTGTAAGATCTCATTTTGACTCTGATCAGTATTGAAGATATACAAATCCCACAGAATGGTTTTATGTTTTCCACAAAGCTACAGCCACATGACATCTCTAAGAGCCTTTGTCTAAAAGGCTGCAGTAGGTAGCATGCTAACATATTAGCGTGTCCTTTCTGTAAAAGCTTGAGGCCAGAGAAGGGGTGACACAGTTTTGTCATTGAAATGATCGAGGTTGAGAGAAGCTAGGCTGAGAAGCTATCTGAAGTTGGTAGGAGAGGTGTGATCTTCTGTTCATGCACTTTATCCAGAAAAAGCTAACAAACCAATCTTCGACACAAGGGAGAAGATGCTATAGCCTGAGACAATCCAAGTCCCTGCTTTTTTTTTTTTTTTTTTTTTTTTTTTTTGGTAGAACGTTAATGGCTATAAATTATTGCCAGTCTCTTGAGCTATGACCAGATGGATTTTAGTGATCTTCTCATTCTCTGACTTTTTTCACAAATTGGTTTCATTCCCAAGTTGATCTTGCCTTCAGATATTCTGTATTTAAACTGATATGTTTTTGTGTTGATACAAATCCATTTTTCTAATTGTATCTCTAATTGGTGAGAATAACTTCTTCCTTATCTTTATACTTACAGAGGGGAGGGTGTGTGTGTGTGCGCACCATCACCATGTCCATCTGTATGCTCCATTTTCCCTGGTTAGTATGACAGGCACCTGTTAGTTCTGACCTTTTTTAAGATTGACAAAGAGCTTCCATTATATGCCCCTGTTTTTATATGCTTGCATTTTTCAAAAACAGTCACCTCTTGGATTGATATTTAGGACCCTTAGTCTAAGCGCAGAGATGACTATTCTTTGAAAAAATATGGCCCAAATCCTTTCTGCTGTTTTAAAAGATCAAAGAGTAAGAAATATACCCTCTTCAAATATTAAAAAAACACCCTACTTTTTTGTCACAGGCCTTTAATAGAAACAGCTAACACATGAAATGCAGTATAAACATAGTCCTCACTTAAACACTAATGTTCTAAGCTATTGAAAAATCACTTCTGAGCATGCTCAGTGACAATTAAGTAAACCTGTTAGCAGAGCCAATTGAAACCCGATCCTCTTTAAGGTCACTGCACTTCATGATTCTCCTCTCTGGCCTGACTAGGAGGTTTGAGACATTAGCTGCTACTCTGAGTGCTGTTGTGTCTCAAAGCTCAACTGTGCAAGGTACTGAGCACTTTGGTTCCAATCCAACAAAGTATTGTCCAGCTATACCAAAAGAAGGGCAGGAGACAATTGATATGGATTTAATAAGATCACAACTTTGTTATTAGATATCTGGGACTACTGGCAGATAGGTGTATAGTGCAGGCAACTCCATGTTCATTCAAATAACTACTCAAGGCTTCCACCAGCCCCCCTTCATTTTCCATCCTGCCAGCCCATGGCTTGGACCCTACCATCCACCCACATTGTAGCAGTGTTAAGGTGAGCTATAAGAAAGGGGGTTGGCTTTGTGCCATACCAATCATAGGAGCCTCGATTCCCCCACCCCCATTCCATTATTTTAACCAGCACCTCTTTGTAAGTCCTTTACCAGGCCATTTATCTGATCACTGGATGCCTTCCCTATGGAGTACCTACACCGGACATCTGCCCCACACTTACAAAATGAGTTGCAACATACAGCCTAACCCCCTTTCCTCCTCACCATAATAAGTCCTCCCTAATACCCGCTGTGGGGAAAGCAAAAAAAAAACCCCACTCCACCTAGCCCAATCTGGTGGTGAGGGAAAATTCCATCCCTCCCACCCACCCACCCTAAAAAAGGAGCAACTAGCACAATGCCCATAGCAGGTCCTAACCAAATCTGATATTTGCCACCTTGAGGGGAGGAAGGGTGGGGCTACCTTCCTTGCTGCCTGGAGAAAGGGATTCTAATGTCAGAGCTTGCACCTTTCAAAACCTTGCTCCCTTACCTTCTCAGGGGATGAGTCAGTGTTGCCAAGCTGACCCCCCCCCCCTCACATTTTTGCAGCAGTTTCTGACCTCCTTCCCCCACCCCCACCCGTAAAACACTGCTACCTTCCTCTGGTGTGGTGTGGTCATTTAAGCACATGGTTGAAGTTAAGCATATCTTTGAAAAGTCATGGAAGACGGGAGAGATTCCAGAAGACTGGAAAAGGGGAAATATAGTGCCCATCTATAAAAAGGGAAATAAGGGCAACCTGGGGAGTTATAGATCAGTCAGCTTAACTTCTGTACCCAGAAAGATAATGGAGCAAATAATTAAGCAATCAATTTGCAAACATCTAGACGCTAATAAGGTGATAAGTAACAGTCAGCATGGATTTGTCAAAAACAAATTGTGTCAAACCTTCCTGATAGCTTTCTTTGAAAGGGTAACAAGCCTTGTGGATAGGGGGAAATGGTAGACAAGATATATCTTGACTTTAGTAAAGCTTTTGATACTCTCTCTCATGACCATCTCATAAACAAACTAGGGAAATCCAACCTAGATGGAGCTCCTATAAGGTGGGTGCAAAACTGGTTGGAAAACTGTTCCCAGGGAGTAGTCATCAGTGGTTCACAGTCATGCTGGAAGGGCATAATGAGTGGGGTCCCGCAGGGATCAGTTCTGGGTCTGGTTCTGTTCAATATCTTCATCAGTGATTTAGATAATGGCACAGAGAGTTAACTTATAAAGTTTGTGGATGATAGCAAGCTGGGAGGGGTTGCAACTCCTTTGGAGTATAGGATTAAAATTCAAAATGATCTGGGCAAACTGGAGAAATGATTTGAAGTAAATAGGATGAAATTCAATAAGGACAAATGCAAAGTACTCCATTTAGAAAGGAACAATTAGTTGCACACATACAAAATGGGAAATGACTGCCAAGGAAGGAGTACTGTGGTAAGGGATCTGGGGGTCACAGTGGACCACAATCTAAATATGAGTCAATGGTGTAACACTGTTGCAAAAAAAAGGCGAACATTATTCTGGGATGTATTAGCAGGATTGTTGTAAGCAAGACACAAGAAGTAATTCTTCCACTCTACTCTGCGCTGATTAGATCTCAACTGGAGTATTGTGTCCAATTCTGGGTGCCAGATTTCAGGAAACGTGGAAAAATTGGAGAAAGTCTAGAGAAGAGCAACACAAATGATTAAAAGTCTAGAAAATATAACATATGAGGGAAGGTTGAAAAAATTGGGTTTGTTTAGTCTGGAAAAGAGAAGACTGAGGGGGGACATAACAGTTATCAAGTACATAAAGGTTGTTACAAGGAGGAGGGAATTCTTCTTAACCTCTTAGGATAGGACAAGAAGCAATGGGCTTAAATTGCAGCAAGGGAGGTTTAAAATGGACATTAGGAAAATCTTCCTAACTATTAGGGTGGCTAAGCACTGGAATAAATTGCCTAGGGAGGTTGTGGAATCTCTATCATTGGAGATTTTTACGAGCAGGTTAGACAAACACCTGTCAGAAATGGTCTAGATAACACTTAGTCCTGCCATGGGTGCAAGATACTAGATTAGAAAAAACAATGAGGAGTCCTTGTGGGACCTTAGAGGCTAACAAATTTATTTGAGGATAAGCTTTTGTGGGCTATAATCCACTTCAGCAGATGCGTGGAGTGAAAAAAAGTAGGCAGGTATAAATATACACACATGAAAAGATGAAAGTTGCCTTACCAAGTGAGGGGTCAGTGCTAATGAGGCCAATTCAATTAGGGTGGATGTGGCCCATTCCCAGCAGGATTCCACATCCACCCTAATTGAATTGGCCTCATTAGCACTGACCCCTCACTTGGTAAGGCAACTCCCATCTTTGCATGTGCTATGAGATAGATAGATAGATAGATATAGATATACAGCTTACTGTATTTTTCACTTCATGCATCCGATGAAGTGGGTTTTAGCCCACAAAAGCTTATGCCCAAATAAATTTGTTAGACTCTAAGGTGCCACAAGGATTCCTCGTTGTTTTTGCTGATACAGACTAACACGGCTACCCCTCTGAAAACAGACTAGATTAGATGACCTGTCGAAATCCCTTCTAGTCCTATGATTCTGTGATAAGCCCATTGATTTCATTGGAACTATTCCTTTTCTTGAGTCAAGGACATGCTTGAGTATTTTTTTGGAGCAGAGCCTTAGTGCTCAGCATCTTACAGAATCAAGCTGTCTTGGCGGGGGGGGGGACAGCAAAATTCTCCAAAAGAACTGTATTAACTTCAGGAGGAAATCATGGGTGCAAAAACACTTCTAACCTGTTCCTAAAATCCTCCAATGATGGAGATTCCATAACCTCCCTAGGTAATTTGTTCCAGTGCTTAACTACCCATTCAGCTAGGAAGTTTTGCCTCCTATCTAACCTAAATTTCCCTTGCTGCAATTTAAGCCCATTACTTCTTGTCCTGTACTCACTGCATAAAGAGAACAATTTATCCTCCTCCTCTTTACAACGTTTTATGTACTTGAAGGCTATTATCAGGTCCCCACTCAGTCTTTTCTTCTCTAGACTAAACAAACCCAAATTTTCAATCTTTACTCAAAGGTCGTGTTTTCTAGGCCCTTAATCATTTTTGTTGCTCTCCTCTGGATGTTCTCCAATTTGTCCACATCTTTGCTGAAGAACTCCAGTTGAGGCCTTATCAGTGTTGAGTAGAGTGGAAGAATTACTTTTGTCTTGCTTACGGCACACCTACTAATACATCCCAGAACAATGTTTGTTTTTGTTTGGTTGGTTTTTGTTTTTTTGCAACAGCATTACTTTGTTGACTCACATTTAGTTTGGGATCCACTATCAATGTACTCTCTATGCCATTATCCAAATCATTTATGAAGATATGGAATGGAAACAGATCCCAAGACAGATCCCTGTGGGATTCCACTCAATATGTCCTTCCAGCTTGACTGTGAACCATTGATAACTATTCTCTGAGCATGGTTTTCTAACCAGTTGTGAAACCATCTTTTAGTTGGCTTGTCTAAGCTATATTTGTCTAGTTTGCTTATGAGAAGGTCATATGAGATACTATCAAAAGCATTACTGCTCCCCCTCTATCCACAAAGCCTATTACCCTATCAAAGAAGGATATTGGTTTGGACTGATATAATTTGTTCTTGATAAATCATGTTGACTGTTACTTATCACCTTATTATTTTCTACATGCACAATAATTGATTGATTTGTTCCATTATCTTTCCAGGTACCATAGTTAAGATGACTAATATATAATTACCTGGGTTGTCCTTATTCCCCTTTTTATAGATGGGTACTATATTTGCCCTTTCCTCTGCGATCTCTCCTTTCCTCCAGGAGTTCTTAAAGATAATTGCCAATGGCTCAAATATCTCTTCAACCAGTTCCTTAAGTATTCTAGAATGTATTTCATCGGGCCCTTCCAGCTTGAAGACATCTAACTTGGCTAAATTATTCTTAATTTTGTTTTCCCCTATTTTAGCCCCAGATCCTACCCCATTTACACTGATGTTAATTGTATTAGTCTTTTGATCGCTGTTAACCTCTTTGGTGAACACCGAAGCAAAAAATGCATTTAACATTGCAGCTATTGCTGTGTTCTCTGTTATTGTCATTACCACCTCATTGAATAATAGGCCTACCCTGTCCTTGGTCTTCCTTTTGCTTCTAATGTATTTGTAAAATGTTTCCTTCTTACCTTTAATGTCCCTAGATAGTTTAACCTCATTTTGTGCCTTAGCCTTTCTAATTTTGTCTCTACATGCTTGTGGTGGTGTTTTTTTATATTCCTCCTTCATAATTTGGCCTAGTTTCACTTTTTTTATGAATGAAGCATTTCAATTGATTTGCAACTATTCTATTTTTATTTATTTTACAGCAAATTTTGAAATTGTTGGTTTTCGCTCCACTGGGGAAATTTCAAAATTTTGAAATCATTTGTAAAACAGATTTTCCATCCTCCACTCAGCTGTAGAATATGAAACTGTTAGAACCACAGATAGAGATCTTTTACTTAATCTGTAATAGCTTATGATTTTTAGCACGGAAAATCTCCAGTTCATTCCCCAGTATATTAGCCAACATGGCGGCTTGCACACAAAAGATGAAAAAAAGCTTTTGCTGCTGATTTTTCTGAATTAGTTCATCTATGGTATCCCTGTAAAGACTTAAAGAAATACCCCTATACCTTGCAACCAGACTTTGCCTCTCTCAGTTAAAGCACACAAGATATTTTTTTAAAAGATCTTGTTCTGTTTCACATTCTCACTTGGCAAAGTAATGTTTTCATTTTCTAATGTCTGATGTGTTAGCTTTGTGCAAGCAAGTATGCTGAATCATTCTACTGTCAGTTTCATTTAAGTCCTACTGAACCTTAGGTGGTCAATACAGAATGTTGTAATGATGAGGTTTTCAAGTACTAACATGTTAGATATTAAAAAGCAAAAACAAAAAATAACTTTTTTGTATGAAAAATAAGATGACAATACATTCAAAAAGGTTTTTGAAAACTATCAAGCAGTTGCCAGGCTTTCTTGGGTAAAGGACACACAATTGACCTACAATTAAAATCATTTAAAAGCTTCTGTTTTCCCCCTGCCCAACTCTCACCCCTGGATCTATCATCAACTATTATAAATCTATTGTAAATAAGTTTCTGTTGTAAATTTAGATTCCATATTAATAGCTGTTTCATTTACTCTACTAACATTGACTCTTAGCTGCACCCCTTAAAATGCCCAACATTCACTCAACTTTCTTGGTTGTTTCCACCCTCCTCCAATGTTCCAAGGTGGGTTATTGTTTTGGCTTTGTTTTTATACTTCCTTGTCTTTTGGGTTGTTTCCCTGTATTCTCATAAATCCTTAGACATTCTGGGGATGCCCTTGCTCACTCTATAATATATAGATTCACACACTAGACCTCTTTAACTTTCCTCAGACCTCCTGGTCATTCCTGAAGCTTCACTACACTTGACGGGTGCTGTCAATTTAATGCTGTTGCCCTCTCCAACACTTCTCCAGACTTCCTTGTTGCCTATTAGCCAGGATGGGTAAGGAATGGTGTCCCTAGCCTCTGTTTGTCAGAGGGTGGTGATGGATGGCAGGAGAGAGATCACTTGATCATTACCTGTTAGGTTCACTTCCTCTGGGGCACCTGGCATTGGCCACCGTTGGTAGACAGGATACTGGGCTGGATGGACCTTTGATCTGACCCAGCATGGCCATTCTTATGTTCTCTTCACTAATTCTCTAGTACTTGTAATAAATAAAGATAATGACAATTTCAGAGCCTCTCCTATTCCATTTTATGTCTATCTCTTCCTCTTCTAACTTTCTTTTGGGATCTCAGAAGAGATCGTGCAACTTGGCCTTTGAAGAAGTGATTTTCCTCCCAACCTCTATAGGTCTATTAATATTCAAGTATTCAGTTACTACGATAATGCAGATCCACTATAATGAAGTAATGGAGTTTGCAGTGCAATTAGTATTCAGCTTTTAGTACAGTGAGTTGATTTCTGGGTTAATGAGTGCTTTAGGAACTATAAAGGTGACAATGACTTGTCCTACAGCCAATGATATTGGTTAGATATGAAGGTGGACATAACAGCAAATGGTACAGTGACTGCCTTACTGTCCTGATACTCAGTCACAAAGGTTTCATCTTTATTTAAATGTGTTGTCAATGACCTGTAAAGTTAAATGTGGAAAGTATAAGTGAAAAATTCATATTTACTGGTTTTCAGGAAGGGGTCCCCACTATTTCCATAGGAAATCCACTTTGCTCCTTTCATGAGGTCACAACACCTAGGTCCAGATTTTGCCCTTGAATGTATGTCAGGCTGCCACTGAAATCAAAGGGAGTGGCATGTGTGCATCTGAGGACAGATTTCAGCTTTTAGAATAGAGCTGATGATCAGTGCATAGAATTAGGATTCTATGAGTCTGGCACATAGATGTATATTTCTTTTCCTTTTAATTCCATTAACAGAATTGATTAGATCCTGGAGTTACTGCCTTCCAGTGGTTACAAACAATTATTTTAAATTTCATGTACAGATTTGAAACTGGTGTCCAACAGGGTCCAGGAAAATTGACCTTCAAGGCAATGTACTAGGTTAAATAAATCAAGAAAATATTTTTTCAGTACATTTGTTCAATAACATTTTACATATTTTTTTTAAAGTGGGTGTATTCAACTATAATAAATATTATAAATAATAGCATAAATAATGGGAATAAAGTGAAAATAATCATTTTAATTACCAAGCACCCTGACTCCCACAGCCAAAGCACATAGGCCAATAAATTACTTTATCATAATAATAATGATAAAAAAATATTTATGTGAAACCAGCTCATGAATGCATGCAAGTTCTAGGGTGAGCCATGAGTTGTGCAGAGGCAACATCTCTGCTTGTCTGTGTTGATTAGTGCCCCTTTAATATATTTTGTCTCTCTCCTTTGATATAATTTGTACTTCCTGATCATTTTCTTTTTAGTGTATTGTTATTTATCAGAATTAAAGTGCACTTCTACCTAATAATGTCACAGTTGAAAAAAGTATTTTTCAATATATAAGGTGACTCTTGGAAATTTAGGGACCCCAAGTCACCCTGCCCAGCTGGACACATACATCGGTGGGAGAGGGGGTGCTGTAAGAAAAGGGAGAGGCTGCTGCTTCTGCTTGAAAGACCCATGCAAGGGATTCCCGCACCAAAGAACTGGTAATTCTTGGGTGGGCCTAATATAGAACATTCTTCCAGAGCAAAAAGAAACAAGGCACAATTGTAAGGGCCTGCTGTCCTGCCTGGAGAGACAGGAAATGGCCTCTGTCCCTATTCCAGGTGTGAGTAGGTGAATTATAAATCAGAGATGCCTGGGTACAGCCCTCGCCTTTTCTCCCCTCCCACTGTGTGGCAGATAAAAGAGACGCAGGGTGAGGAGTAGCTAATGTGTAGAATGAGGCACCCCAGCAATAGTGGGCAAAGTAGTGCTGTAACTCATTCACTGAGGTCTCTGCTATGTTTCTCTGCCAGCTTTTAGTGAGATGGGTGCTCTCCCACTGATCCCCACATCTCAGGTCTGCTACATGTTTTTTCAGATATTGTCTTTCCCTGTCCTCCCCCCTCAACTGTGTCTTTTATGGGAGGAATGTCACTCTCCCTGAAAGACGGCCAGTTTTTCTGGGATTGTGGAAAAGGGCACATGTGCTTCTTCCCAGTCCCTTTGCTAATTGCCCCATCTATTGTCTCTCCCATCTCTTGGAAGAGTATGACATAGATTGGGGTATTTTTTAGGGGAATTAATGGGGAATGGGCCACAGGTGTGCTCATTACATCCTTTAGACATCTTTTCCTACAGAGGGAAGAGGTTCTCACGTTGATTTTGCCACCCCCATTCTAGAGAAACTCCCCCATGCATTGTCTCCTCCTTCTCTATCTCACCTCCAGGAGAACCACAGAAGTTATGCTGCCTGGGGGATGTTCCGCAGTTGAGACAGCAAGGTCTGAAGTTGTCCTCTATTTGGCAGATCATGTTGCTATCTAATGTATATTACTCTCAAAAGACAGATGGTCAAACTCTGTGCTAACTTGCAATCCTATTCAATTCAATTAGATTGAATAAGGGGTGTAAATCAGTGTTGAATATGACCACAGTGTCATTGGAATTTGTCTGCAGTCCTCCTGAAGTTCTCATATCTCACTGTTTCTTTATCCTTTGCTTCTACTTCCCTTTCCTTACTTTCTGCTTTTTGTTTTCCTAATGATTCTCTGTCATGATGCATGACATTGTCACTGTAACCTAGGATGTCAAACATATGCCAGACTAATTTCTCAATGCCAGCATGTCACAGAATATGTGTAACTGTGATCAGCCAAGAGTCTTATTTTGATCTTCAATCTGTGACATTAAAATAAAGTTTGGATCTTATAGGCTACATTCATTTGCTCCTGCTGACAGAACATGGTGAAAATTTTATCCAGTCACTGAATACTTGCCTGGCACTTTTTTGTATCTTTATTGAGTTGTTGATTCAGCTGCCAATCTAAGACAATTTTACTGCCCACAAGCACCAGCGGATACATCACATGGTTGACACACTTCTCTCAATATGCCAAAATCTTCATAATGGGTACCTAATAGACAAGATAGATTTTTCTTTTCTTTTTGTTGGTGTATCTTTACTCTTGTAATACTATAGAAGTCCATAAAATAATACTAACTGAAAAAGAATCTGGATAAGGGGAAATGGATGCCCTTCTTCATGTGTGTTTTCTGGTTAGCAGCGCATTTTTAAATACTCCTGTTCCTTTTTAGCAGACTTAGCCTACAATGCTAAGTTTTACTAGCTACTTGCACATGCTAGAGGGAAAGGACTCCAGTGATACCATGGGAAGAGAAATTAGAGGCCCTATCTATACAGATTGAAATTTGGTTTGGTTGTTCTACTGAATATTGTGGGCTGGATTTTCTGCTCAAGGGGCACAAAGCAAACTGAAGTCTATCAGATTCCCACAGGAGAATTCTCCCTGTGTTGGGCAAATCTCTGCTGATGTAAAGCCAGTTGATATAACCCTATACCAGCTTCCCTACCAACTCTGTGTAAGGGGGAGGACAGAGACATGTAAGTGGTGGACTGGCGATGAGACAGACATGGAAAGGGTTAGAGTGGAGCAGAGGCCCCTATGCCTGATCCTCCACTGAGGTAAACTCCAATAGACAAGTTAGATTAGGCTCCCTAGTGCTCTGTATTCCACTGAGTGGCTGAAGATCAAGGAGCCACAACCAGCTCACTGTGAATCAGGGCCTATATGTTTTCTGAGCAGATGAGGAGGAGAAACAATGAAGCAAAACAAGGCCCCCTAACATTTTTTTTCAACCGAGGTTACCTTGAAATTGCATGAGATGGAAAAACTCAGGTACTGACCCCTTACCCATCATATGGTATTCTTGGCCAAATTCCGAGGTGAGTAATTAAATTATGCCTTCCTAAATTGTTCCTTGTAGCTGAAGTATAATGCTACTGTGGACAGATGACCCATTTCACCCCAAAACGGTTGGCCTTCAGAAGCGGCAAAGTGATCCTCTGTTTGTAATAGTGTCTGAGGATCCCTCTGGGTGAAAGGTTTAATGTAAATGTAAGATTGGTAACATCATGAATCTGCTCGTTGCCCAGTACACAGTGTTTGTGTAATTCAATTCACTAGTGGACCATCAACCAGTCTTCTCAGATCCAGCACAATGGAATATCATAAATGTAAGGTTCATGTATCATTTCAATTTAGTGTCACGTGTCATTTGAACTTTGAACCGAAATATTGAGATTGGTTTAGTCTGGATAGCTGTTCTGTCTGGAATTGGCATATTACATTTTTAAAGATCCTTGTTTTAAAAGCATACTTCTCTTTCCTGCTACATTAAGGTGTCTGTCTAATAACAGAGGTAGTATAAAGTTTTCTGCTCTTTGAGATCTGCTTGTTGTCTTGGGTAGAAAAAAATGAAATCATGTGACTAGGAATCACTCACAGAAGTAAATGGCACTCTGACAGGCCATTAGTAAATTTGAAAGGAAAGCAGATTTTTGCTACAGTATTCAGAAGAGACCTTTGCTGCCCTTTAAATTATGCATTTTTAGAGACATGAATATGGTATCATGCAATGTTGCAATAGGTTTATGGCAAAGATAAAAGCTTTTAGAAAAAAGGACTGAGACAAACAAGTGTTGTTCTACATCATGGGTCTGAGTATCCCCTGGCAACACCTACTGAGGAAAAAATCTCTCTAAACATATAGGCTTTTACTTTTCTATTTGATAGTTTCAGGTCACACAGCCCCTAAGATTCTTTCCAGATGTATAATAAGTAAAAGAATAATAAAAATACAGAAGTAACTGTAAAAAGATAAAAAAAAAATCATTTGTACTAGTAGATAGCTTTTTAAAACTACACTGCAAATCATCTCAACAATTCATCTATACATCACATTGCTGAAATTAATAATTTCAATTAACTGCTTACATTCTTTTGTTTTCTGAAAATGCTCAAATTTCTTTCAACTGTGCACAGAAATACAATATTAATAGCTTCTTCAGGAATTCACTGTTCAGATCTTTTAGATTCATGCAATCAATCACTTACCAGTTTCATAAAACTGGTGGAAAATTGACTAATCGTGTTGAAACTAGAGTAGACAATTCTGAACTGCACTGTGGCACGTTTATTGCAAATAATTGTTAGTGATCCTATAGAAAAGATTACAGTGCTGTGAAAGATATTACCCAACACAGATCAGCGTATGCAACACTATACCTTCTACTGGAAAACTTCCAGGCAAAATCAATAGTGGTTTAGATTTTCTGAAGCCAGCCAATGTGGAATTGTTAATGTCATCCATTTAGCGCAAGACATATAACAGAGGGCAGTTATATCCTCCTGACTAAGAGATGATAAAGGTAACTCAGGAGGTATAGAGATTATAGAAAATAAAGATCTAAATAACATTACACACACTGAAATATACTGAGTAGTAAAATAAATAGTAATAAACAGTAGTAAAATTGAATTATGCCAATAGTTAACATTTTTTAAAAGCTCACTCTATAACATTAATAAAATATCTAAATGGATAATATGTATATTTCTGCAATCAGATATGCACAGACCAACATTTGTGTGTTTGTGGATCAGACTGCTAAACTGTGGCCTAAATTTCCTATGAAAACAATTTAGATTGGCTGCTGGTTACTGCAGGTGAATGCAATTTGATGCTCAAAAAAGAGACATGTCAAAAGTGTAGAATAAAATTATGATAATTACAAAATATATATTATATATACAGGTCTCTGTTCTTGATATACAAGAATGGTAAAAGAATGAGACTGATGATAAACAAATAGAATATATAACTACATATTAGAGATTTTTGTTTATTTATATGACAACATCATGAAGATTTACATTCTTTTGCATTGGTAAAAGTAGCCACAAAATCTTTTATAGCACCTATCTAGTTAAACAAATAAAAAAAGAATAAAGAGAATTCACTACAGAATACAAAAGTTAGATACTTTACAGTTGCCTTTATGTATAATAGCAATAATATAATTACCCCCAAAATGATGAATGAAAGGATCAATCATGTTTTTCAAACCTAAAGGATGGGTCCTTTTAAAGAGAGTGTATTTTTCATAGTGATTCCCATTAACTGTCATTTTTAACAATTTGATGTTTTAAGCTTCCTTCCTTCCTTTAGAGGTTTCTTTTCCTTTACCTCCATTTCCTATTATTTGTTCCTTTATGCGCTTTATGTTGGTGATAACCATAATTAATAATCAGGACTACTTGCTGCTTCATTTTTCATGACAAAATCATTCAGAACAAAGAATGTTACATGTGTCTTCAAAAAAGCTCTCTTTCCCATTCTTTAACAGAAGATAATGTGTTCATGTTTTGCATTTGCCATTAAACACCGGTATCTAAAATGCTTAGTACCTGATCATTTCATATCTGAAGAACATATTTAAGTTATATTTTGTACTTTTAAATAATTGCTTTCAGATTTATTCCCATTGAGTGCTGGTGACATCCAGCAGTCAGAAATATTTTACAGATGCTATCTTCATGACATTCAACTCATGCCTCATCTCCATTATCCCTGATGGAATGTGGTATTTTTGGCTTCAGGAAGATAATCCATGACTACTATCTCCTGCCTGCAAAATAAATAAATAAATAAATAAAACATTACAATACGCCTAAACCCAGTTGTCTATGCTACTTAATAGCTATTTCAGTTGACTTTAGCTGGCAAATCCTTTATATCAAACAATTCCTTTCTTCATCCCCTTATAAATACATTTTGTTATACTTCTGGGTGATTATGAACTACTACTCAGGGATCAAACTGAAGGAAAATGCAGAGGAACAAACCACTTCAGCCACTTTTCTTCCAGCTATCTATCTAGGTGATGAACTGGCTCTCGTTGTGATAGTATCTGAGCACCTCATGATTATTAATGGATTTCATCTTCATAGCACCCATGTGAGATTAGGCAGTACTATCCTCATTTTACAAATGGAGAACTGAGCTACTGTGTAGATTAAGTGATTTGTTCAAGTTTGCTCATTCTAAATAAGATCACATGATAAGTCTTTGGCTGATCCAGGAATTGAATCCATGCCACTTGAATCCCAGTGCAGGGCCTTGTCCACTAGACCATCTGTCCTTTTAAGCCCTGCATGTGAGTACCATCACCACAAATCCTCACCACTACAACTCTCAGTAGCAGAGAAGAGTGGAGAACTGTGAACTAGCAATGCAGAGAGAGCTCACCCCTTGGCTTTGAGTGGTCCAGGATCTTGAGAACGGAGAGTGTGAGGAAAAGAAGAGAGAGAGAATGGGGAACTAGTGGATGGACAAAAAGAGAAATGTGGTAATTGCAATGAGAAGTAATACCGAGAATATGGCAGATATTGTGGGGTTGAAGAGGTCAGTGAGCAGTTTGCAGAAGGGGGTGAAATGTGTTCAGAAAGCAGAGTAATATAGGCTGAGGGCCTAATCGATCTCTCACTCCTCAATCGCCTCCTCATCCCCAAGCAAGTGAGTAGCTCCAGTGCAGTTAGTAGTAGTTATTTAGATGTTGTGAAGGAAGAAGAGGTCCAACAGAATTGAAACTATTGTTAAAAAAATTCAAAGGAAACATTTCAATTTGGATTTTGTTTAAATGTACATCTGGCATTGCATACACAGGTTAGACATTGCTTTTCAGCAGTCACAATAGAAAGCAGCATATTTGTACTAACGACAATTCAGTCTCGGAGCAACTGTCAACTAAATTAGGCCTCAGTTCAAGGAAGCGTCCCTAAGCAGTACAGCAAACATGCATAAATCCCATTGCTTAAAGTTAAGCACATACTTAAGTACTTTCTTGAACAATGATGGGCTTAAGTGCATGCTTAGGTGATTTCTTGAATCGGAGTCACAAAGAATAATAAATAAACCACTCATGCAACAATTCACTTTTCATTTTCTTTGTCTTGACAATGGATTTTCATCAGCACATGCTGTTTATATGAGGATTGGGTTTTTTATTAATGGATACTTTTCTTTTTCAGACTTGAGTCTCCAACTAGATCTTTGATAATGGAAGCTCCCAGGGGAGTACAAGTTAGTGCAGCTGCAGGAGATTTAAAGGCAACGTGTAGGAAAGAACTGCACTTGCAGTCCACGGAAGGGGAGGTAAGCTCAGTCTGCAATGAAATACTATGCAGTTCTGTCCATCAAAAAAAGTAAATAATATAAAGAAACTATTTAACTGATACTGTATGTAAGAATCAGGGGTATACGGTAAGAAATTATCTGTAGCTGCCTGAATTTAAAAATGGATTTACTCCAGCCTGGCTCATGAATTATTCTTTGTTTGCTTTCTAAAAAAACATGTGAATGGTTAAATTTTGTTCACACCATTTCTCTTAGGAAAAAGAATGTTAACAAAATACAGATGTGAGTATTTGCCCTAGAAATAGCATGGCATAGAATGCTGCTTAACATAGCAGCAGAGGACAAGTTTCCCCAAATCCATCACCAGAGTCCTGGTACAGAGGCAGGTATGAGCTAGGATTTTGCACATATACACAATTACGTTGTGTGAATGTGCACAGAGAGAGTTAAATTGAAAATTTGGACCCAATCAATGAATCTTAAATTTGGAATGATATCTTGACAAAGCCTGAGAAAGGAAGAGGTGTTATATTTTCTAACTTTCCCCAATTCAGTTTCACTGCTCTCTCTCCTTAAATTGTTGTTTCCTCTCTGAGAGATTGAAAGTTTTAGTTCAATGATATACCACACCATCCATGTGATATTTCAGTGATCAGTTCAGTATGAATAGATTTTTGGGGCGGGACTCTCCACTTGTGTGGTCATTTATACCTGTGCAAAGTGGGTATAAAATGCGACCAGAGCAAAATGAGAATCAGATCCTTGGTTTTGTTGCAACTCAGTTAATGTGTGATAGTGGTGACTGGAAGATTACTGGAATGAGAAGGAATCTTTTAATTTTCTTACCTAAAATTAAAATACACCTCTACTCCGATATAACACTGTCCTCGGGAATCAAAATATCTTACCGTGTTATAGGTGAAACCGTGTTATATCGAACTTGCTTTGATCCACCGGAGTGCGCACCCCTGGCCCACCAGAGCGCTGCTTTACCACATTATATCTGAATTCGTGTTATATTGGGTCGCGTTATATCGGGGTAGAGGTGTAATATTAAGAAATCTTGGACAATAGCCTCTCGAGAGCTCAGTTCCCAACTAGACAATTCAGTGAAGTGGCTAGATTTTCAAATTGTTCTTAGTGGGAATTGCTGGGTTCTAAGTACTTTTGAAAATCTGGCCACTTCATTTAGGTACCTGAGAACTTAAGCTCTTTTGAAAATCTGTCTCCTTGTGTTTATATATCACAGCTTCCCCAAAGAATCCCAAATGTTTCACAAACTATACAAAATGCGTATAACAGCTTTGAAATATACCCACATCTGTGGTGATGGGTAGCCACCAACCATTGCACAGCATAGTGTATTACAATACATACAGGAATGTTGTGGCCAAGGACTCTGGGTCAGAGCTCTACTTTTATGACAATTTTCAAGGGATTTTTAATTTCCATGCAGCATACTTAAAGCACAATGATAATTTTTCTGGCACTAAGCCTAGATTCTCCACTCTTGTTCTGTGCCTCCTTTTCAATTTTTCTCCAAAACCCACTTCTTCCCACAATCCCTTAAGAAGTTACTCTCATACTAGTGCAACCCTCAGAAAATCTCATTTAAAGAGAAGGAACTTATATGATGCATTTCAAATGACACAAGGAAAACAGCTGTTTTAGAGCAAAACTAAACCTTTAGGCTCAACATTCTGCAAAGGACAGCATGTAGCCAAAGGGACACCCTAAAGGTATGTCACAGTAACCATTTCTCCCATGATTCCCCCTAGCTGTGGGGTACCTAAGCTACTTCACTCTTTGGGGGCATAGCTTATTTCCCCATGTATATGCTTCTTCCACTATTTCCACTGGTCATTGTGTCTGGGTGGAGGGAGTGAATTTGTGGCTCTGGCTACTCCCCATCCACTCCTCACCCATTCTTAGCACCTTCTCATCCACTTTCTTACAGTGGAGAATACAGGTTGTGCAGTTCTTCTCTCACATCAGCAGCTGAGGGGGAGGAGAGGGCAAAAATAATGTGTCCTATGTGGCCATGTTAGGATTAGTGATAATCTAGATTTTATTTCTACTAGCCTCCAACCTCCCTCACCCTTGCCCAGTCTAACATGTCCTTGAGTCATGTTACATTTTCCACGTAGTACCTGTGTCTTACTTTTGCTCTACCTTTAATGGCATTTCTCATGTACTAATGTAATACTCAAACTTTTTTTAAACTGTTAGCTCTTTGAGGCAGTGAGTGTGTCTTTAATTTCTCTGTTCAGCACTATGCACATCTATGGTGCTTTTACAAATGTTTTATTATAATAATAATCATAGGTGCTGACTCCAGGGCTGGCGCACCCATGGTTAAAAAATAGTGGGTGCTTAGCACCTACCAGCAACCAGCTCCCCACCTCCCCACCAGCGCCTTCCACCTGCCAGCGGCCTCACCGATCAACTCCTCCCCATCCCTCCCAGCAGCTCCTGCCCACCGTGATCGGCTGTTCTGCGGCATGCTGGAGGCACTGGGGGGAGGGGAAGGAGTGGAGATAGGGCATGCTCAGGGGAGGGGGCAGAACAGGGGTGGGAAGAGGTGGGACGGGGTCTGGGGCAGAGTGGGGGTTGAGCACTCCTGGGTCAAGGAGGAAGGTGGCACCTGTGATAATTGTGAACCAACAGTTGTGAGGATAACCTCTAGCCCATGGGTTGATGAGGGATTTTGTCATGTACTCTGACTGCTATTTGCCTTCCATTCTTCTGAAGTACTGTTCTCTCATTTCCATGTAAGGTATTTTTGTAAATGACATTAAATGACCTAGTTTAGCCTAGATACTTTGGTAATGAGCACCTAAGGACAGTTAAATTGATTAGATTCTTTATCCAAAATTCAGATTCACTTAAGTGTTCAAACTTAACTGCCTCTAGATGTCATGGAGTTGTAGCAAGATTGACAAAACTATTCAGGTGATAAAAGAAGGCTCCATTCTCAGATAAGGGTTGCAGATATTTTACTCCTAACACAAGTCTCTGTTTAGAATGTTAATAAATTATCTCAACACAAACCTGACAGGTTCTTGGCTGAACACCAAATTGGAGCATTTGTTAAATTCTTAAACTGACATGAAAAGCATAGAAACCAAAACTCTATACACATCTGGGATTTCCCAGGTGGTTGATTCCATAATGATTTGTTAATTCATTAATAGTTGTCATGAAACATTACTTTCCTGCCCACCACCTACCAGACAAGCACCACCCCTAATAGATAGTTATCATAGCCAAAATTATTTTATATGCTTATGATACTTTGTTTAATTCTTCTAATGCTGGTAACTTTTGTGTTCAGCAAAGAAACATCCATGGATCTGCCCCTAAATAAACACAGGAATTCCATACTGGATCATACCAAGGTCCATCATATCTGGTATCCTCTCTCCAACATTGGCCTGTACAAAATGCTTCAGTGAAAGATGCAAGCAATCTGCATAGGCAAATAATTTGTTATTCCCCGCCCCCCCCTTGACTCATCCTGATCTCTAACAGAGATTGCTTTAAGCATTGAAGCATGAAGATTAATATCCCTTCCACAACATTTTTGTTACCATTAATTATGATAACTGTGGATATTCTTGAGCTCCATACGAATGTTCAATTCCTGTCTCCACTGCAACTTCATGTGGTATAGCAAATGATGTGAGGAGGTGGCAGGGGGGTTGCTGGATGTAGAGATAGCAGGTATCTTACGCTCTTTCCACTCCCCTCTTCCCTCATCCCCTACAAAAAGTCCAAATGTCCTTATAATGCAAGGTTCTGGGAAACAGATAGCTCAAGAGATTGGTAGCAGGCTACCACACTGGGTTCTTGTGGGTCAGCATTTCATCTGTCATCCGGGTCAGTGGTGATAGCAAATAGTACTGACTAACTGATGGTAGGTAGGGAACCTATGAGTAATGATCTGGCAGACTTAATTCAGTTCCTAAGGGACAGATTTCCACATCAGAACACCTGTATCACAGTTGCTGGAACGCATGTCCCCGTGTGCTTTTTGTCACCTATAAATGATAGTACCAGAAGCACTAGAATGCCATTCCGGTTCCCAGCAGATAACCCAAAGACTTACTGAGCATGAAGACTAAATTATCTTTTCATCCCAAAAGTGGTCCTTCTAGCATATGTTTTGGTTGAGCAGTCTGGAAGAGCATGACTGTTGATGCCCATTTTGTATTTTTCTGTGGACACAAAGGGGACTTCAGTGTTCAAGGCTAGCAGTCCAGCACCATTCATAGATTCATAGATTCTAGGACTGGAAGGGACCTCGAGAGGTCATCAAGTCCAGTCCCCTGCCCTCATGGCAGGACCAAATACTGTCTAGACCATCCCTGATAGACATTTATCTAACCTATTCTTAAATATCTCCAGAGATGGAGATTCCACAACATCCCTAGGCAATTTATTCCAGTGTTTAACCACCCTGACAGTTAGGAACTTTTTCCTAATGTCCAACCTAGACCTCCCTTGTTGCAGTTTAAGCCCATTGCTTCTTGCTCTATCCTTAGAGGCTAAGGTGAACAAGTTTTCTCCCTCCTCCTTATCCCTTTTAGATACCTGAAAACTGCTATCATGTCCCTCTCAGTCTTCTTTTCCAAACTAAACAAACTCAATTCTTTCAGCCTTCCTTTATAGGTCATGCTCTCAAGACCTTTAATCATTCTTGCTCTTCTCTGGACTCTCTCCAATTTCTCCACATCTTTCATGAAATGCGGTGCCCAGAACTGGACACAATACTCCAGTTGAGGCCTAACCAGCGCAGAGTAGAGCGGAAGAATGACTTCTCGTGTCTTGCTCACAACTCACCTGTTAATGCAGCCCAGAATCATGTTTGCTTTTTTTGCAACAGCATCACACTGCTGACTCATATTTAGCTTGTGGTTCAGTATAACTCCTAGATTCCTTTCTGCCGTACTCCTTCCTAGACAGTCTCTTCCCATTCTGTATGTGTGAAACTGATTGTTCCTTCCTAAGTGGAGCACTTTGCATTTGTCTTTGTTAAACTTCATCCTATTTACTTCAGACCATTTCTCCAATTTGTCCAGATCATTTTGAATTATGACCCTGTCCTCCAAAGTATTTGCAATCCCTCCCAGTTTGGTATCATCTGCAAACTTAATAAGCGTACTTTCTATGCCAATATCTAAATCGTTAATGAAGATATTGAACAGAGCCGATCCCAAAACAGACCCCTGCATAACCCCACTTGTTATGCCTTTCCAACAGGATTGGAAACCATTAACAACAACTCTCTGAGTATGGTTATCCAGCCAATTATGCACCCACCTTATAGTAGCCCCATCTAAATGGTATTTGCCTAGTTTATCGATAAGAATATCATGTGAGACCATATCAAATGCCTTACTAAAGTCTAGGTATACCACATCCACTGCTTGTCCCTTATCCACAAGACTCGTTATCCTATCAAAGAAAGCTATCAGATTGGTTAGACATGATTTGTTCTTTACAAATCTGTGCTGGCTATTCCCTATCATCTTACCACCTTCCAAGTGTTTGCAGATGATTTCCTTAATTACTTGCTTCATTAACTTCCCTGGCACAGAAGTTAAGCTAACTGGTCTGTAGTTTCCTGGGTTGTTTTTATTTCCCTTTTTATAGATGGGCACTATATTTGCCCTTTTCCAGTCTTCTGGAATCTCTCCCGTCTCCCATGATTTTCCAAAGATAATAGCTAGAGGCTCAGATACCTCCTCTATTAGCTCCTTGAGTATTCTACAATGCATTTCATTAGGCCATGGTGACTTGCAGGCATCTAACTTTTCTAAGTGATTTTTAACTTGTTCTTTTTTTATTTTATCTGCTAAACCTACCCCCTTCCCATTAGTATTCACTATGTTAGGCATTCCTTCAGACTTCTCGGTGAAGACCGAAACAAAGAAGTCATTAAGCATCTCTGCCATTTCCAAGTTTCCTGTTACTGTTTCTCCCTCTTCACTGAGCAGTGGGCCTACCCTGTCTTTGATCTTCCTCTTGCTTCTAATGTATTGATTCATGTGCACTAAGTTGTATTAGAAATTGGCAAAGCAAGTAAGTGGAGAAAAATTACATGAGAGAATTTCAATCACAGAGATTAATACAATTAAAAATTATTCCTAATAAATAGTTTACAATCTATTTCCTTGTTAACTTAGTAATGACTCTAGAGTTTATCATTATTGTTCTATTAGTATATCACATTCGTAAGTGCAATCAGACACATTTTAAAAGTAATCTTTGCCCTTCTGTAATAAACAGAGCCTTTGTCAATCAGTCTTTGTGCACATGGTGTTTGCCGTATTTGAGACTAGAGGTTTTATACTAGAAAATAGTTATTTTGTTTTGTTCACATACTGCCTAATCAAATTGAACTTTATAAGGTTTGGAGACATTTACTTATTCTGTAAATCACTTGAGATAAATGTATTGAATCTGTATTTTCTTTCTGTAGAAAATATTACAAGAAAGGAATTGTCTAGCACTTGGAATACATTTGTTATAACCATATTAGCAGAACATTATGAATTTACCATGGATTAAGCCATGAAAGATAGACTTCCCTTTTATTTAAGAAAAAATTTAAAGTTTTGTGGGTTTTTTTTTAAGAATAAAACTGTTTACCAAATACTTTTCCTCCAGTTCTATTTTTTGTACAGTATAATCCTTAGCCTCCCACAGCACAAACTGAAAGTCTTTGCAAGCATTCTGCCTTCTGCTGTCTGATCCATTTTCTTTTTATTTACTTCAGTATTATAATAATCCTTTTATCTGTATTATAAATAATAATGCATGATCCCAGATTGAATACTGGAGGCTGTAATTTAGTCTTAGGTTCTGCTGCCCTTTATAAAGCACTTGAGCTGCACCCTTGTGATTCAAGGCATCAGCAGAATCCTTTGATTCAATTACAGCTTGGCATTTAATTGTGAACTATGTATTACTCTATAAATAAACCATAGCCAATGGTTTAAAGCAGCAATCATTTACACATAAAATGGAATCAGAAACTCTGGGCATTAAAAGATCTTATCAGCTCACATAAGTGGTAAAAAGAACATTCCATCATTGCAAATGCATCCCCCTGGCTGCTAGTTGACTATTACTTCCACATATAAACACAATAGAAAAGTTCAAAGATGTTCAGATCACTTCTGAATAATGCTATTCGCATCCTGTAGCTACTAGCTTTTGGTACTCCTGCAAATATATAAAAGTTCATTGAGTTGTACCAAAAAATTACCAGTATATAACAGTAACAAGTTTAAAGGATTATTTGATGCTGGCAACTCAGTGGTCCAAAATATGACTTGCCTAGCCCAGCTCTTATGAAACCTAATTCTGATTCTCCTATTTACCCAAACTGCTCCCATGTAACAGACTCTGAACTTTAGCAGCATCACATTGGCTAACAAAGGCCAAGTGTAATCAAGAAAAAGAGACTCTTGGTCTACACAGCTGCTGGGACAAGTCTTGCAGCCTGGGTCAATAGAGTTGTGTTAGCAGGGCTCATGCTAGAAAGTCCACTAAAAATAGCAAAGTGGACATTCCAGGTTGGGCTGGACTTCGGACTCTGAAGTCTGAGGGGTAGGGGTGGGCTTCAGAGCCAAGCTCTAGCCCAAACCAGAACATCAAAGTAATGTCTACACAGCTATTTTTAGCATGCTAACCCTAGCCCTGATAGTGCAAATCTGTTGACCCAGACTGCAAAACTCACTCCCGGCAGCTGTGTAAACCACCCTCTGAGACTACTCATATATGCGAACATATCCATCTTTATTGTCACCTTGTCCCCCCACTCCATCCCCCTTTGGTTGTTTATCCACCTTCTGTGCCTAGTTATTATAATCCTAGACTGCAGGATCTCTTGGGCAGAGGATTGTCTTTGGTTTTTTTTATTTATACATTGCCTAGCATAATGGGGCCCAATCCCTGTCTCGGGCCTCTAACTACTACCATAATAATAAATAATAATGACATTACAAATTATGCTAAATATTAGGATATATTTCCTAAATATCTCACTGTGAGACTGTTGACTATCATCCCCAAGGAAGTGGTTGAAACACCATTATTTGTATCTTTTCAAACCTTACAAAAGAGTTGACAGTACACTTTTCTCCTGATCTTCTGTGGCTTTTTGTCCTTAATATCTTTGGGCTTCTGTGACTTATTCATCAAAATAAATATCATTCAATAAAAGAATTATAATTATTGGGTCAAACTCCAATTTTAGTTACACTTGTGAAAATTCCATTGAAGTAAACAGAGTCACTCCAGATTTATATCTGTGTAACTGAGATCAGAATTCACTGTAGTCATCTAAATATTTATATGGCTCTATATTATCTGGTCCAGTAAGTTTGGAAAGAAGTCTGAGCTACCTGATCTGTTGACAGTGAAGGCTATGACTACAGCTGGCTGGAAAAATTCGAGTGAAATGTTTTTTGTTTTGTTTTTTTGGAATTTCCTGATTCATCAAAATCAAAACATTTTTGCGGAGAGGGTTTATTTCTGATGGAGTTCCAACAGAACTAAGCCTGTCAGGCAGGTTTCCTACCAGCCTACCTAATAGCAGCTTCCAGGCTCCCAACTCCTTGACAGCCACCTGGTGGGCTGATAGGGAGCCTGGAAGCCCCAGTTCTTAAGGTTCATGGCTCCTCAGCATACAGGGTTCCAGGAAACAGCCCATGTGGTGGTTTGCTTTGGAGCAGGGAATGCTTGGCTTTCAGAGTCCACAGCTCTGGAGCGAGTCACCAGGCAGTCTACCCCAGAGCTAGTGCTCCATTTCCTTTTGCAGAGAATTTTGAAATTTGTGGATTTTGTTCTGCATTGGAACAAATCCAGCCTTTGAAATTTCTAAGTCCTCCTTGAAATTGAATGACTTTTGTTTGCCTGGCTCTAGTGTTGCCAGAGTAGAAATGACTGTTTGAAGGCAACTATAATTTCAGGGATGAAATAATGCCTGAAGTGAATTCATTAAAAATTAGTGATAAACAGAATCGGGAGAACAAATAAGCAGTAGACAGCTATTCTATTGGATCACCCTTCATATTCTATTGGATCACCCTTCAAAATAATGCTTAACAATTGTATTCTGTTTTTCATCTTAAGATCACTGTAAATTTTAACTAATTATGTGTCACCTCTGTTAGGTAGGAATGTAATCAGTGGAGCTGGTGAGGAACTTTTCAATGAAACCTTTTTTCCATCAAAAAATGCCAATTGGTTGAAACCAAAACAAAACCAAACTTCAAAATCATCAGACTAGCCCATTTTGACATTTTCAAAATGAAAAGTTCTGATATTTGCTTCCAAACAACTTTTCATTTAACATTTAAGTTAATGAATAGTAAAAAAAAATGTTAAATTAAAAAGATCGAAGTGGAAACAAAATGGTTCAAAATTATCAAAACAAAATTGACTGATCCAATCTGAATATTTTTTCAATTACTAATTCATGAAAATTCTTGAGATTTTGACTTTCAGGCCAGGATTTTTTTTTCAAAATCTTTAAAATTCTTGCTGTATTGGAAAAAATTTTTTGACAAGCTCTAATAGTTCTTTGAAGGAATGGGCTGTGTGGGAATAGAATGTTAAAGGGCAACAGTTTGGGTGCTAAACTTGCATTTTCAAACATACCTACATGTGAAAACTGCACTGATGGGAGCCTAGTGACCCAATTTGTGAAAACAACCATCTGTGCTTACAAAACAATAACATATGCAAACTAATGCACAGAAGAGACCCAACCCTGGGCCAAATCCTCAGTTGGTGTAAATCAGCATAGATCCATTGTACTCGGTAGAGATTGTGAGAACAAAACAGATTAGGTTTCTAGGTGAATTGGCTGATATCCACCAGAGATTTTCAATAATTCTGGCTCAAGTTGTTTATTGAGAGAAAGATGACTTAATATCCTTTTAATAAATTGTTATTAAAGTTAATCAACAAACAACAAATAAATCAAAACTTACCACTAAGGCTAAACTACTGTAAACTAACCAAGGGTTCAACAATTAAGTTAAACTGAGGTCAAAATAATAGCAAATAGACAAGTTAACAGCAATATTGAAATTAAGCAATACATTTAGTCAAATCATCAAATTAATACAGCAGATGATCTATCCGTATAAGTCCTAAAAGATGAATCTAAGGAGGTAGCTCGCTGTCTATTGAGTAACAGACTCCACTTAGAGAATTTCCCTATGGTAACAAAATCAGCTTAGCTCAGAGCCGCACAGAGGTGGGGGGCAAGTGAGGCAATTTGCCCCAGGCCCTGGGCCCTGCAGGGGCCCCCACGAGAGTTTTTCAGGGCTCCTGGAAAGGGGTCCTTCACTTGCTCCGGTGGCCCTGGAAAACTCTTGCGGAGCCCGGGCTCTCGAAGCTTCTTCCGCTCCGGGTCTTCGGGGGCAATTCGGCGGCAGGGGGTCCTTCCGCCCCGGGACCCACCACCACAGTGCCCCGAAGACCCATTGTGGGGGGTCCTTCCACTCCAGGACCCACCGCCGAAGTGCCCCGATGACCCGTGGCAGGGGGTCGTTCCGCTTCGGGACCCGCCACCGAAGACCCCAGGCCCCCTGAATCCTCTGGGCGGCCCTGGCTTAGCTAGCTGAATATTTTAATACTAAAATCAAATTATTGTTTACCACTAAATTACATCCTCAGAGACAAATGAAGCTTCCACCTTAGATCTCACTATTATGTATAGTGGCTAATCTGTTTCATCTCCCCTGCCTCCACCAAACACATAACAGACGTTAACAAAACACTAGGATAAACAAAGTTGAGCAGCTCTCACTGAACAGATTATAGCTAACAGCTTAGTTTCGCTGGTCTCTTTCACAGAAGGGGAACACACATTCAGTGCTTTTACAAGGCAGAGTTTAGGGCTATTTAGATTTGGGGGGTTATTCATTAGCACTTTCCCATGTGGTTTGTACAGGGGAATCCTCAGCCAGGAAACTACAGGTGGTTTGGAAACTTAACACCGCAAAAAATCTGCCCCACAGTATTGACTGTGATCCCTTGACCTTTGTGGTATTATATGTTTGGCCCCCAGGCTGGAAACTGCTGATCTAGGGGGTCAGTCACAATCTCAAATGCTGATGGATTGCAAGGTGAATCTTACTGTTTATAATTACAAAAGACCCTGGGTGGAGAGTGGGCTATATTGGTGTCTTTAAGACACCTTTGCACCTTCCTGACCCTAGGCATGCCCCATAGGACTTCCAAGGGAGTCCTTGGAAGGGAGCTTTACAGCTGTTTTCTACTGTTCATGTGCTGGGAGAATCCTTATGGCATTGAGGAGCCAGAGCTGCAGTGAGAATCTCACAGCATATCCCTTCAGCTCTCTCTGAGTCCTTACTTCAACAAAAGGGCTCAGCTGGAGTATTGTGTCCAGTTCTGGGCACCGCATTTCAAGAAAGATGTGGAGAAATTGGAAAGGGTCCAGAGAAGAGCAACAAGAATGATTAAAGGTCTTGAGAACATGACCTATGAAGAAAGGCTGAAAGAATTGGGTTTGTTTAGTTTGGAAAAGAGAAGACTGAGAGGGGACATGATAGCAGTTTTCAGGTATTTAAAAGGGTGTCATAAGGAGGAGGGAGAAAACTTGTTCACCTTAGCCTCTAAGGATAGAACAAGAAGCAATGGGTTTAAACTGCAGCAAGGGAGGTCTAGGTTGGACATTAGGAAAAAGTTCCTAACTGTCAGGGTGGTTAAACACTGGAATAAATTGCCTAGGGAGGTTGTGGAATCTCCATCTCTGGAGATATTTAAGAGTAGGTTAGATAAATGTCTATCAGGGATGGTCTAGACAGTATTTGGTCCTGCCATGCGGGCAGGGGACTGGACTCTATGACCTCTCGAGGTCCCCTCCAGTCCTAGAATCTATGAATCTATGAATCTATAAAATTCTGAAAATTGATGTCAACAGGAATTTTGCCAAAGTGGGGATTATAATAGCTGGGGAATTTGGCTCAGAACAGTTTTGAAACCCTTTGTTTTGTTTTTTATTTAGACTATTAAAATATTTTGTTTTAATGTAATAGCTTTTTTCATATTGTTTTTCTGTCTAGTCAAATATCTTGTATGCTTCCACTGGAAATTGTCCTTTTTTCTCTGTGCATGTCATGTCATGCCTGGCTCTGGCCAAGATATGATTTGTGAACTACTGTAAATAAAAACTTACCTGTGGTACATAATTTTCAAAGGGAAAGCATTTAACTAACATCCAGAGCTAATGTAAGAAAGCACTTTGTCACAGTATTGCTACTGAACATGAAAAAATCAAAGAATTTCATAATCTTTTTGCCCAAATCCTAGGAGACTCAACATAATTTTACCGTAAACACATCCCTGCTAGTAGTTCTAACTCTTTTAAACATTTCTCATAGCTAGAGTATGCTCTTTTATGAATTCCCATTGAGGTTTGGATCTTTTTTTATCAAAAGGTTCACTTTGCTTTGAGTTCTTCCTTATGAAGATCATTATATCACAAGGCTGTCTTGTCAGACAATAATGTAGTATTGCCCTGTCTTCTGTTACCACTCCATTTGCATGATGTCATATTGCATTGCCAAATGTATGCCTCATAGCAATTAATCACAGGAAGAAAACAAAAATGCAGCTTTTTATATTGTAACAAAACCAAAATCAAGTTGTCACAGCATCGCAGTGTGAAACCTGAAGTAGAAATTAAAGTTAAGCAACATTCCAAATCTTCAGATGACTAGAAAAAATAATTGCAGCAGATTCTCTTCTGACTTACACCAGGGTAATTCCATTGAAGTTCCCATCTACAGCAGTACAACACACCTACATTGACATTCTGCACAACTATAGCTACAATGATATAAAAAAGACCATTATAGATTCATAGATTATAAATCCAGAAGTCTAGATTATAAGGACATGGAATTCCCTAAATTAATTCCTGTTTGAACTAGAGCATATTATTTAGAAAAACATCTTGATTTAAAAATTTCCAGTGATAGAGAACGTACCACAGTCCTGGTGAAGTTGCACTACTGATTAATTACCCTCACTGTTAAACATTTATACTTTATTTCTAGTCTGAAATTTGTCTAGGTTCAACTTCAGTCATTTGATTTTGTTATACCTTTGCCTGCTAGAATGAATACCCCTGTATTGTGGGTACTTTAGATTGTAATTGTCACCCTTTCATCGTCTTTTTGATAAATTTAATAACTTATGCTCCTTTAAGGAATGTTTTCCAATCCTTTAATGATTTTCATGCCTCTTCTCTGAACATTCCAATTTATCAAAGTCCTTCTTGAATTATGGACAGCAGAACTGGACACGGTATTCCAGCAGCAGTCACACCAGTGCCAAATACAGAGGCAATATCATCTCTTGTAGCAGGGTTGCCATTTATTGACCACCCACTTTTAGCCAGAGGTGACTCTGCAGCATGCTCACTCTGTTTCCCCTATTCAGGGCCACTTAGGAACTCCTCGGAGTATTTCTTTGGACTACCCCTCACCACCACATGGGGCTGGGTTAATGCAGTGCACAGTGGTCCTCAATGTTTCCAAAATAAATACAATAGTTCAAACTCATCTCAGGTTCTTCTTCTGCATACGGAGCTCTTATTCTACCCCAGACTGTTCTTTATGGACCCGTGATGCTGTCCTTCCTAGCAGGAGCTCAGCCTACTGGCTCTGGCATCCTTCCCCCTGTCACGGCACTCTCTGTTCTGAGGGATAAGGCAGCATATATACAGCCCTCTTTTGGATACATTCCTGTCTAGGTGTTCAGGAGAGAGGGGAGCCTTGCCCCCATCCTTCTGTACAGGATCCTGGTCCAGGGGCCTTAAAGGGACAATGTCCTGGTTTTTCCCATCCATCTACTAATTCATCAGGACTGTTTCCTGTCTGCCTGCAACAAGACCATTTTTAAGTTTATTCCAACATTCCTGGAGCCAGGTTTTCTGGTCCCCTCTAGTCTGAAAGGGTCAGTTTACTCTGTGACACATCTCTAGTCCTATTCAATATTCCCCTGTTTATACAGGGAAGGATCATATTAGTTCTTTTGACCACAGCATTGCACTAGGATCACATGTTCAGTTGATTATCTATTGTGACCCTCAAGTCTTTCTTAGGGTCCTTGCTTCCCAGAATAGAGTCCCATGTCCTATGAGTATATTGAAACGCATATTGTTGTTTGCTTCCAGTTTACCCAGTAATCTGGGTCTGGTCTGTCCTCTTCAATGTTTACTAATACCTCCCAGTCTTTGTGTTATCTACAAACTTTTATCAATAATGATTTTATGTTTTTCTCCAGGTCATTGATAAAAATGTTAAATAGTGCAGGGCCAAAAACCAATCCTGGTGACTCCCCAGTAGAAACACACCCACTCAATGACGAGTTCCCATTTACACTTGCATTTTGAGACCAATTGGGTAGCCAGCTTTTAATCCATTCAGTGTATGCTATGTTGATTTTTATATTGTTCTAGTTTCTTGATCAAAGTGTTGTGCGGTACCAAGTCAAACATTATTACCTTTATCAGCAAAATTTGTAATCTCATTCAAAAAGTATATCAAGTTAGTTTGGCAAAATATGTTTTCTACAAACCCATGTTGATTTTCATTAATTATATTACCCTCCTTTAATTCTTTATTAATCAAGTCCCTTGACAGGTATTTCATTATTTTGCTGGGAGTAATGTCAGTCTGACAAGCCTATAACTACCCAGGTTATCCTGTTGACCCTTTCTTGGCTCTTGGAAGACAGCACACCATCCTGTTGTCTTTTTGCCTCTTGCAGAATGTTCTTTCCATTCTTCTTAGTATGGAATCTCCAACAAGGGTCATCTGTCTTCCTTGGACAGTTGGGGATCTCTTTGTGGGCACACTTGATTGCCTTGTGGGTTACGATATGTCCCATACAGCAATGTATTCCATTCCTCCCACCAGGAACTTCAGAGTTTTTCTGCAGTTTTCTCACTGACAATATAACAGTAGGATACGTCTAGCTGTGTAGAATTCCTCTTGGTTTTCTTTCTGATAAATCATAGCCTGCCCATCATCATCCACTTTCGTTAGGGGGTTAGTGGTGCTTTCCCATGGCTTCTCTATTTGCAGCTGGTGTTGAATATAAAAGAATGTTTGCCTACTGAATTGAGGAGCAGCATATATGCTATGCCATTATGCATTCTATATATTTGCTGTCTATAATGCGGTAGATAACATATTAAAGCACTGAGAAGAAACAACTGAGGAGAGTTGGCAGTTTTTCAAAGGGACACTATTAAGGGCCCAAAAGCAAGCTATTCCACTGGTTAGGAAAGATACAAAATGTGGCAAAAGACCACCTTGGCTTAACCACGAGATCTTGCATGATCAAAAAAATAAAAAGGAGTCATATAAAAAATGGAAACTGGGACAGATTACAAAGGATGAATATAGGCAAACAATGCAGGGGCAAGATTAGAAAGGCAAGACACAAAATGAACTCAAACTAGCTACAGGAATAAAGGGAAACAAGACGACTTTTTATCAATACATTAGAAGCAAGAGGAAGACCAAAGACAGGGTAGGCCCACTGCTTAGTGAAGAGGGAGAAACAGTAACAGGAAACTTGGAAATGGCAGAGATGCTTAATGACTTCTTTGTTTCGGTCTTCACCGAGAAGTCTGAAGGAATGCCTAACATAGTGAATGCTAATGGGAAGGGGGTAGGTTTAGCAGATAAAATAAAAAAAGAACAAGTTAAAAATCACTTAGAAAAGTTAGATGCCTGCAAGTCACCATGGCCTGATGAAATGCATCTTAGAATACTCAAGGAGCTAATAGAGGAGGTATCTGAGCCTCTAGCTGTCATCTTTGGAAAATCATGGGAGACGGGAGAGATTCCAGAAGACTGGAAAAGGGCAAATATAGTGCCCATCTATAAAAAGGGAAATAAAAACAACCCAGGAAACTACAGATCAGTTAGTTTAACTTCTGTGCCAGGGAAGATAATGGAGCAAGTAATTAAGGAAATCATCTGCAAACACTTGGAAGGTGGTAAGGTGATAGGGGACAGCCAGCATGGATTTGTAAAGAACAAATCATGTCAAACCAATCTGATAGCTTTCTTTGATAGGATAACGAGTCTTGTGGATAAGGGAGAAGCTGTGGATGTGGTATACCTAGATTTTAGTAAGGCATTTTATACAGTCTCGCATGATATTCTTATCGATAAACTAGGCAAATACCATTTAGATGGGGCTACTATAAGGTGGGTGCATAACTGGCTGGATAACCGTACTCAGAGAGTTGTTATTAATGGTTCCCAATCCTGCTGGAAAGGCATAACGAGTGGGGTTCCGCAGGGGTCTGTTTTGGGGCCAGCTCTGTTCAATATCTTCATTAACGACTTAGATATTGGCATAGAAAGTACGCTTATTAAGTTTGCAGATGATACCAAACTGGGAGGGATTGCAACTACTTTGGAGGACAGGGTCATAATTCAAAATGATCTGGACAAATTGGAGAAATGGTCTGAAGTAAACAGGATGAAGTTTAACAAATACAAATGCAAAGTGTTCCACTTAGGAAGAAAAAATCAGTTTCACACATACAGAATGGGAAGAGACTGTCTAGGAAGGAGTACGGCAGAAAGGGATCTAGGGGTTATAGAGGACCACAAGCTAAATATGAGTCAACAGTGTGATGCTGTTGCAAAAAAAGCAAACATGATTCTGGGATGTATTAACAGGTGTGTTGTGAGCAAGACACGAGAAGTCATTCTTCCGCTCTACTCGCCTCTGGTTAGGCCTCAGCTGGAGTATTGTTTGCAGTTCTGGGCACCGCATTTCAAGAAAGATGTGGAGAAATTGGAACGGGTCCAGAGAAGAGCAACAAGAATGATTAAAGGTCTTGAGAACATGACCTATGAAGGAAGGCTGATGGAATTGGGTTTTTTTAGTTTGGAAAAGAGAAGACTGAGAGGGGACATGATAGCAATTTTCAGGTATCTAAAAGGGTGTCATAAGGAGGAGGGAGAAAACTTGTTCACCTTAGCCTCTAAGGATAAAACAAGAAGCAATGGGCTTAAACTGCAGCAAGGGAGGTCTAGGTTGGACATTAGGAAAAAGTCTGGAATAAATTGTCTAGGGAGGTTGTGGAATCTCCATCTCTGGAGATATTTAAGAGTAGGTTAGATAAATGTCTATCAGGGATGGTCTAGACATGAGGGCAGGGGACTGGACTCAATGACCTCTCGAGGTCCCTTCCAGTCCTAGAATCTATGCAAGTATTTCAGGATCCCCACCACCTCATAAGTCTCATAGTGCTATCTCAAGGGCTTGTATCCACATTGAAACACCTTCTGGTATTTAGAGTTTCCAGTGTTGCACCTAGGGCAATGGCTGATCTTGCTTTAGCTTGGTGTGGAACTTCCTCACTCAAACTATCTTCCTCAGTTCATCCCTAATTAATTAAAAAAAAAACCCAAACACCTAAAAGCTCACTTTTTCCAGATGTTTTTTCTCTATCAGTCTGTCCCTCTGAAGAACTTACCTTTTTATTATTTTATTCATCTGTTTTTATCTAGATTCATTATACTGTGGTTAATTTATTTACCACCCTGAGCAATTTGCCAGATGGCTGAAATACTTTCTAAACATTATAAAACTATTTATAAACAAATTCATGATCACATTATCCTTTCCAAACTGGCCAGCCTGAGAACATTTAGTGTTGTTTTGGATGAGAGAAAGTAAAAAGGACATTTCTGACTGAGATACAATGTTCAGAAATCAAATGGTTATAGTTTGATTGTGCTCTTAACAAGACTTTAACCTTAAACCTTTTTAATCTGATTTCAAATCCAGTAAGCACATTATCTAGTGTTTGTGAACACATATGATTATTTAACTAATATGTGTATGTAGTTATTGTTAAGACTATACAGTTTAGCATATTTCACAACAAATTTTCTGCTACTAAAAGTAATACATGAGGGAATGACCTTTAATAGCACTTCACACTTATTAAAATACAAATTGTTCGAGGTAGGGAGATGCTACTACATGGAATGAATGAATTTCTATCATAAAAGATACAAGAGAAAAATCAACCTGTTTAGGAAATATTCTCAGAAAGCTTTTGTACGGGCAGCCACTTACGGTTGAATAAATGTCTTGGGTGAGGAGTTAAGAGGTATTTGCATAGATTGTAATTATGTGCACTAATGTGTGTTCAAAAGCAATACCAGTAGAAATGTATGTTGTTTAGATATTCATATTAATCTCTCAGGTGCACATTAGAATAAAGTTTAAAATATTTTATATAAAGGATGGAAAAGGAAATTAAATTCAGTTTTGTTTATTTTTCCCCCTCTGCAGATATTTTTAAATGCAGATATAATCCGACTGGGAAATCTACCAATGGGTTCCTTTTCATCTTCCCCATCTAGTTCCTCAACTCCTCGACAGACTATCTATGAGCTCTGCGTTTGTCCCAATGGTAAACTGTACCTTTCCCCGGCAGGAGCAGGCTCTACTTGTCAATCCACTAGCAACATCTGTTTGTGGAGCTGAAATGACTCCGGTTTCTCCTCACACCAGAATAGCCTTTTGTTACTGTCCCTCTGCTTCACAGTTCTGCTCGGTTTCCCTTATGACAAGTTTGAAGCTTCAAATGGCCTGCAGAGCAACTTCTTCCAGTGTAAGCAGGAATACAACGCTGCCTTCTCTTGTGGCTCATGTTACCACTCAACGTAGAGATGGGAGTGAGATATTCAAAAATAAATGTAATCTTCATCAGGAAACCTGGATCATAATATCATCTTTTGTCCAAAAGGGAGAATAACACAGGTGCCTTTGCTACGTGAAGTGAAGCACATAGTTTTAGTTTTATGCAGGACCTGGATATGAACTGCACACATATATACAGTACTTATACAAATTTGCCCAGAATCCAATCGTGAGATGAATAGGTAACCCCTGTATGATAATTAACTTTACTGTCTGAAAGCACAATTTTCCATTCATCTTTTTGGATGTACACTTTTATCCCTGAATTTTAAAATTTTGAAGCATTGTGTGATGCTTGCTTTACTAAACAATTAAAATTCAGTACATGGTTTTTAACAAAAAAAAAAAAAAAAAAAGACAGAATCCCTCTGAGTTTTGTTTCTTTAAAACAAATGTGTTGTTACTCTGTCTCCTAAGTCTAGGGTTTTGTATGTTTAGGTAAATTTTGCAAGCACTCAGCAATATTAAATTTCCAGAGTTCAAAACACATCAACTCTTGTTTTGTCAGATCTGAATAGCCTTACACAGTTATTAGTGGGTTATTGCACATGAAGTGATTGCTTTAAGTAAAACATTCAGTTCTGGAAAAGAACAGGATAAAGAGGGAAATACTGATGATATGAAGCTGTCTGATCAAATAGGTATTTTTCAGAAGACCTTTATGATTGGCAAAAAAAGACACACTCTTCAAAGGTATATCTTGTCCATTTTATAGCATTTATAGCTTGTCTATCCGCTGCCATTTGAACATAATACAAACACATAATACTAATGTAATGCATAACACCAAGAAGCAATTCATTTACAACTGGAATGGCACCCTCAGATTTATTATCCTTTTTTCTTTTGTCATCTGCTATTAAGGTTTTTAAAGTGATAGCATTAAAAATCCATGAGCAAATATGAAATGACATAGAATATTAACAAGTACATTGACATTGTGTTGACTCCACCAGGTCTGTGTTTAGATAAAGCTATCATAGTTCCCCTCAGCTTTCCATAGTAACTCTCTTTTTGACTAGCTTGACCTGGGAACTTAGTTCTCTTCCATTTTTCATTACCTTTTTTTTTTTTAGTAATTGAGCTCCTGCAAAAGACACTTTGGTATGTTGTTGATAAATTTGTCTCACTGCTGCTTAACAAGAGTATCTTGAAACTTGCAGAATCCAGGAATGTAAAACAGATAAAAAATGTTTCCTATTGTGGGAAGATGACTTGATAACAATAAGGTAAGTGTGCTTTTAAATATTATCTTTTCAGTTATCCCACCCAGCTCATAGTTTTAGCTGTGTCTAACTATAAGAACACCAATGCAATGACTAGCTCTCAAATTAACTCTGAAGTCAGGGAAAGTAGTATTAGAGGGGTAGAAAATAAAAAGTGAAACTTGGCAACCATAAAAATGTGATTAATTTTCTATTTTAGTGTCATCTATAGGGTTTATTTTGTTCACTACAGGTGACATTCACCCTTATGCAGAAGACCAGCACAAGGTCTGTACACTGCTTCACAGGTACTTGGCCTTGTTCTAGTCTTATGTGTAGGGATGAATTGCACTGAAAAGGAAGAACTATCCCCTCTGCTACTACATAGTCAAACAAGGATTTTAATTAGACTACTTCATTTGCTCAGATTCTTCAGCTGTTAACTATTGAGTTAAAGTATTTGTTTTGAGACTTTAATTCCTTGTCTTTAATAAAGAAAAATATTTCTGTTATTAGTCATTTGTTTTCCTTTTTCTATAAGCTCATTCTCTGCAATACAAGAAATAAAGAATTGTAGCATTGCAAGAAAACTGTAGGAACTGTCAATGTATACTTGACCTTCAAACAACCTTATGAGGAAAGAGATATCTTTCATTTGGGCACATAGCTAACAGAATGTATGTGTAAAACTCATCAGGACAAATGATATTCCAGGGAGAGGAGGACACCACTGAATGAGTGTGTGTGTCTGAGCTCATACATTCCATCACCTGTGCCCAAGTGTGTATGCTGGTAATTTAAAAGATGGGCAAAAATTGCAGAGAATCATTGATTCAGTGAATTTAACCTTTTGTGCTGTTCTCAAAGTGTTTGTGAACAGACTGAATATTTCTTTACTGTTTAAAGTGCATTGCAGAATGTTTGTGCAAACAATGTCAGCCTGTGGGAACCGCTTGCAATAGTTTGCTGAGTATTCCCTTGAGTATTCTCCATTCATGATATTTGAACTGTATGACTGGTCACCTGAATCATATGGTAGAGTTTTGGTTCCCTGGCTGAATGACCTAACTTGTATAAACTACTTCTACTTCTGCGTGAACTGAAATTCATTACATTGCAAAAACAAATTGAATTATGTGATGAGATTAATTTTGGCTACAAGACTGAATTCATTTTCCACTAGCATTTGTATGTTCAGTGTTGCCAACTCTTGCCAATGTTAATGTGAGTCTTGTGAAATTAGACATTTTACTTTAAACCCCAGCTCATGGAAACAAGTGAATATGTAAGAATCTCAGCATTCATTTAAAAAAAAAGTAAGTTTCTAGCTCTCAAGGTTATGGAGAAAAGCTTAAAAATGTGACCCATTTTTTTTTTAAAGGCAGAAGGAAAATAACAAGAATGGCGTAAATTTTTTTTCCTATCTCATGATTTTTGTGGCCTGACTCATGAATTTTGAATGTTTGAGTTGGCAGTACTGAAAACCTTATTTACAAGTTCCTAAAATGCTTTAAATTAATGTTTCTCCCTGTTTCCCAGTTCAACTGGTGATAATGCTAAAAAAAATGCAAAGTTGCACATACCCATGTATTTAGTTTTCGATGAAGGGCAAGTGGATGCTCTCAGCAAATAGATCACACAGAAACAGGGAGTGATATCACTACATTTCAACTATTGATTTTATGAAGTTGAGGTGTAAATTAAAGGAGTCCACATGTTCAAAACCGAAGGATGTTTTTTATTGCTGTCCTTGCCACCTGTCACCTTGCTGCCTTGCCTAGTCTCTTGGTGTCTTAAATGTTTTTATGGCCATTTATACTAGCTACCATTTTGCTCATGATAAAGCAACTGCAACCCTTTACCCAATTAGTTTGCTTGACTGGCTGAATGTTCCGATACCCCTCTTTAGAAAAGGTATGAGCCTTCTTGTCATGGCTAAGGCAACACCTTCCCAATTTCCAGGTCATTGCATTGTGACAGATGTAGGGCAGGGGTGAGAGTCCCAAAAGCATTTTTAAACCTTTTTTCTTTTAAATTAGTAAATGTCCAATTTGGAAAATAATACCTGGGGCTAAAAAAAAATCCTCCAAGGTGCTTTATAATATATGAATACATGTATCACATACTGCCTCTTTTTATTAGCCTGTTAGCTTGGGCACTACTGAAGTGGTTTTATAGTTGGCTGACCCCCTCAGAATTGCTCATATGGCCACAATGAAATATAAAAAAGACCTTGTTAGCTACATGTATTAATATATATTATAGTATAATATGTTGTAAAAATGTCCCTGTTATAATAGAAAAGGATACTGTCTCTTTCTTGTTTAAAAAAAAAATAAAAAAAATTGAATGACCTCTTTGAGCACTGTTACCTGTATGGTTTTGTACTGCAGTTCATTCACTGGTTAAATGTTAAAGACCAAAGACTGACACTTCTAATAGTATGACAGGATGCTTCCACTTATTCTGTTGGAAGGAAGAGAGGAGAAGTTGTAATTACAACATGAAATGGTAATGTACTTTTGCTCTGTGCAGCATTTTGAGCTGTAGATTTTTTTTTTCCAGAGGGATAGTGTGTCAGTGTTGTCCAATTACATTGTTTTTTAGACATAACCATATCTTTCACTGATTATGAGATCATGAAAAGAGGAAAGAATGTGTATTCCAAAATGTGCCAAAAAGTTGCTTACTTCAACTGAATTTATAATTTACATTGTTTTGCTTGCACAGTGGTTTAACTGGATAACACAATTCACTTTAGACCAATTTAGAAACAGAGGGCTATTTAGTATGGATTGAAGAAAGAGCCATAGGGACTGAAAGAAGTTGATGATGGATGTTAAGGATATTCAGCTGTAATAACTTGTGATATTTTTAGGGTTTCTAAATCATTGCCTACATGTTAACAAAATAAAAGCCAAACTTAGAATATTGGAGTTATCAGCTGATTCACTGTAATGCAGATGCAAACTGGGTAAGAATTTGAGTGTTGTATTGTTTAAAACCATACTTCAAAAAAGGTCTGCTAACCATTTTTTGTTTTGTTTTGTAACTATCATGTTAATGTTTTTTCTTGTGTGTATAGATATATAAAAAGATGAAAATATTTTCTTAAACATACTATGCAATGTTTGTAAAATTGCAATATTACCAAAATTACAAAAGCTGTGCTTTTGTACTCTCTTGCTGTATGTAAAACAAATCTTTTTCTATTTAAATGGATTGTTTGTCCTATAAATTGTAGATAACATATTTAGTCAAAAGCAGTATACTGTATATTCAAGATTTTTTTGTTTGGTTTGTTTTTTTAGTGATATATAACAGCAAGGTTTTGGAAGTTGGAAATTACTTTTGTTGAAAAGGTGGAAGTTCTGCAGCATGTAATTAACACATAGAATTTACAATATGTACTGTACTTTGTATTTGGTCTTAGTATTTTCATCTGGTGCTACTGTATAACCACAATGTGATAGATTAAATAGGAAAACAATGAACAGAATTCATTCAGGATGATCAGATGTCACCGGGAGACTAGAAATGTTAGTACTGAAGAGAAACCAGTTTTTTGTGAGTAGCACATTTCCTATCTATTTTGTCTAAATTTGCAATTTGGTAATAATTTTTCTTGGTTCAATCTAATTTTCTTAACTACATACAAAACAGAGACTGCTAGAGATTGTTTTGAATTTTTTTTTTAAACCACCACCAACACATTTAGATTGACTACTTTGCAGACATTCCAACCTGCAAAATGCATGGATTTTATTTTCATGCCAAGCTCGGAGAAGTTAAAACTAAGAGCATGATTCTAATTTATACAAAGGCCACTTTGCACCACTCTTTTGAAGAAAAGGATCCTTAAAGTCAACATAAATTATATTTGTACCTACTTAGACCCCCTTAACCTTAGAGCTGGTTGGAAATGTTTTAGGTGAAATGTTTTTTAATTTAAAAGTCCTGTGGTGTTGAAAGCACGACTATTTGTGAAAATGGGTCAGTTTCAACGAATCTCCCAGCTAAAAATATTCTTGAAAAAAGTATTTTTAAGATGTTTCATTTAAATGCTTTTGAAACAAAAAAAATCAGTTTTTCCAGTTTTACTTTTTGTTTCAAAATTTAAGTTAATTAGACTGAAAAAAAGTTAAAAGAGAGAAAAGCAGGTTGAAATTTAAATGAAATATTTCAAAATGATCAGAGCAAAATTTTTCAATGGACTTGAACAAAACAATAGTTTGGCTTTTCAGTTCACACAAATGTTTGAGATTTTGATTTTTTGTCCCAATCTAGGACAAGAAAAAATGATGAACTCTTGAAAATATTATCTGGATGGAAAACCATTTCCACTTTACACTGTCAGAGTGGTGTAAAGTGGCCTTAATGTAAGTGTGAATCAGGCCTGTGTTGACTAATTCAAAAATACCAATGCAGTATTCAATAAAACAAAAATATTCTGACCCATTCTATGCAGGTTTGAATTAGTCATTCCCATCCCACTAAACCTGTATAAGTAAGTATAATTTTATATACTCTTCTAATTTTAAGAGCGAATCTACACAGACCACCAACCCATGAAAATTGAACTGATCATTAGAAACTGTTTTGTCTAAAATAAGAACTCACCTGAAACTTTGCTTAGGCCTTGAGCTGAACCCAAATTACATGTTTTTGACATTTTGTTTTTTTTAAATCACCACGCATCTGCACAGTTTGTGCCTTGGGCCAGGACTGGAAGGGAAAGTGCTGGACTACCCTGAAGAAATCATGTACTCTATATCTGGTCAGACCACATCAGGAAGTACCAGATATAGAATCACAGAACTGGAAGGGACCTCAAGAGCTCATCTAGTCCAGTCTCCTGCACTCAAGGCAGGACTAAGTATTATCTAGACCATCCCTGACAGGTGTTTGTCCAACCTACTCTTAAAAATCCCCAGTGATGGAGATTCCACAACCCCCCTAAGCAACTTATTCCAGTGCTTAACCACTTTGACAGTTAGGAAGTTTTTCCCAATGTCAACCTAAACTCTGTTGCTGCAATTTAAGCCCATTGCTGCTTGTCCTATCCTCAGAGGTTAAGAAGAAAAAAATTTCTCCCTCCTCCTTGCAACAACCGTTCATGTACCACAACTAAGCTTGTTCCACATAAATGAGACAGAAACCATTATTAGACCAATAAGATTATGAGAAGCAGCCAAACTTTAGATGCTTCTCTGAGCATCTGACCCTTTTGAGGCTGTACCTCAGAAAAGAGGTAAATAGGCTTTAGAAGCTGTTTTCAGAGAAAAAACAATGGGCCTTTTTTCTGGCCATGCTACAATTGGCACAGGACCTCAGGTGGGGAGCAAAGGTCTCTTTACATCACATATACAACTCCTTGATTCTGGGACCAGCTCAGATTCTGGCATAAACCAGCAGCATTAAACAATATTAGATGTAAATTAGAGTTACTATTTCAGCTGCCAGAGATAGCCAAAGTACAGTTACTGCACTGGGTGTGCCCCCTATGCTGTCAGCTATGTTGGGAGGAGGGTTAGAATATTTTCCACCACTTGGAGAGTTCCCCATGCCAGGGAGTCTGGCCCAGTGAAACACTTCTAAGTTTTCTGTTTTGTGATGTGTGCACTTTTCCTGCTAAATCAAATGTATCTTTGATAGTCTCATCCTAAGTACTATAGTAATTCACTAGAAGGCAAATCCTCACCCTGCATTCCATAGGTCTAGGTAGCCCCCATATGTGAGAACAGGTGCACTTAGTCACAAGATTTCACCAATGTTTTAGGGCCAAATATGAGTTAGTGGGAGGTGTATCTTAGTGAGTATTGCCGGGCCAGGAAACTTTATTCTGTCAAAAAAGATAATTGTTTGATCAGTGGAAATGACTGGTATATACATTCAGGAAAATAAAAATACAGGAAAGTGTCAAAATTAGTTCAACCTATTGTAGGGAGAGTTTTGGGATTATCCAGCTCCCCATAATGTTTTCTACTTAAAATGCCTTTAAAAAAAATCACGAAAAAAGATTTAAAGAAAAGTATCAAAGAAATAAATAACAAAATATTCTATATTATTAACAGTATATATCTGCATTGTATACAAGTATAATAGAGAAGTTACTAGTGTGCTAATAATTTATGCTTCTATATTGTATTAATAACTTTATTACAAACCTAAATTTAGCCAGTACTGCTTACAATATTAAATAACAGCAAACAAAATATTATTTCTTTGATACAGCATTCTGTATCAAACAAGGAAGAATTAGTAGGGGAAGAAAAAGTGGATGGGAAGCTGGGAGGCAGACACCAGGAGAGGGTCGAGTTCAGGATCCTGACACAAGGAAGAAAGGAGAGCAGCAGAATATGGACCCCGGACTTCAAAAAAGCAGACTTTGACTCCCTCAGGGAACTGATGGGCAGGATCACCTGGGAGAATAACATGAGGGGTAAAGGAGTCCAGGAGAGTTGGCTGCATTTTAAAGAATCCTTATTGAGGTTGAAGGAACAAACCATCCCCATATATAGAAAGAATAGTAAATATGGCAGGCGACCAGCTTGGCTTAACAGTGAAATCCTTGCTGATCTTAAACACAAAAAAGAAGCTTACAAGAAGTGGAAGCTTGGACAAATGACCAGGGAGGAGTATAAAAATATTGCTCAGGCATGCAGGAGTGAAATCAGGAAGGCCAAATCACACTTGGAGTTGCAGCTAGCAAGGGATGTTAAGAGTAACAAGAAGGGTTTCTTCAGGTATGTTAGCAACAAGAAGAAGGTCAAAGAAAGTGTGGGACCCTTACTGAATGGGGGAGGCAAACTAGTGACAGAGGGTGTGGAAAAAGCTTTTTTTGTGTCTGTTTTCACGAACAAGGTCAGCTCTCGGACTACTGCACTGGGCAGCACAGTATGGGGAGAAGGTGATCAGCCCTCTGTGGAGAAAGAAGTGGTTCAGGACTATTTAGAAAAGCTGGATGAGTACAAGTCCATGGGGTCGAATACACTGCATCCAAGGGTGCTAAAGGAGTTGGCAGATGTGATTGCAGATCCATTGTCCATTATCTTTGAAAACTCCTGGTGATTGGGAGTGGTCCTGGATGACTGGGAAAAAGCTAATGTAGTGCCCACCTTTAAAAAAGGGAAGAAGGAGGATCCGGGAAACTACAGGCCAGTCAGCCTCACCTCAGTCCCTGGAAAAATCATGGAGCAGGTCCTCAAGGAATCAATTTTGATGCACTTAGTGGAGAGGAAAGTGATCAGGAACAGTCAGCATGGATTCACCAAGGGCAAATCATGCCTGACTAACATAATTACCGTCTATGATGAGATAACTGGCTCTGTGGATAAGGGGAAAGCAGTGGATGTGTTATTCCTTGACTTTAGCAAAGCTTTTGATATGGTCTCCCACAATATTTTTGCCAGTAAGTTAAAGAAGCATGGACTGGATCAATGGACTATAAGGTGGATAGAAAGCTGGCTAGATCATCAGGCTCAACGGGTAGTGATCAATGGCTCCATGTCTAGTTGGCAGCCAGTATCAAGTGGAGTGCCCCAAGGGTCGGTCCTGGGGCCGGTTTTGTTCAATATCTTCATTAATGATCTGGAGGATGGCATAGATTGCACCCTCAGCAAGTTTGCAGATGACACTAAACTGGGAGGAGTGATAGATACGCTGGAGGGTAGGGATAGGATACAGAGGGACCTAGACAAATTAGAGGATTGGGCCAAAAGAAATCTGATGAGGTTCAACAAGGACAAGTGCAGAGTCCTGCTCTTAGGACAGAAGAATCCCATGCATTTTTATAGATTAGGGACTGAGTGGCTAGGCAGCAGTTCCGCAGAAAAGGACCTAGGGGTTACAGTGGACGAGAAGCTGTATCTGGGTCAACAGTGTGCCCTTGTTGCCAAGAAGGCTAACGGCATATTGGGCTGTATAAGTAGAAGCATTGCCAGCAGATTGAGGGACGTGATCATTCCCCTCTATTTGGCATTGGTGAGGCCTCACCTGGAGTACTGTGTCCAGTTTTGGGCTCCACACTACAAGAAGGATGTGGAAAAATTGGGAAAAGAGTCCGCAGAAGGCAACAAAAATGATTAGGGGGCTGGAGCACATAACCTATGAGCAGAGGCTGCGGGAACTGGGATTATTTAGTCTGCAGAAGAGAAGAATGAGGGGGGATTTGATAGCTGCTTTCAACTACATGAAAGGGGGTTCCAAAGAGGATGGATCTAGACTGTTCTCAGTGGTACCAGTGGACAGAACAAGGAGTAATGGTCTCAAGTTACAGTGGGGGAGGTTTAGTTTGGATATTAGGAAAAGCTTTTTCACTAGGAGAGTGGTGAAGCACTGGAATGGGTTACCTAGGGAGGTGGTGGAATCTCCTTCCTTAGAGGTTTTTAAGGTCAGGCTTGACAAAGCCCTGGCTGGGATGATTTAGTTGGGGATTGGTCCTGCTTTGAGCAGGGGGTTGGACTGGATGACCTCCTGAGGTCCCTTCCAACCCTGATATTCTATGATTCACATATCCCATATAAATTAAGGTTCTTCCGTTGCAGTGATTTCTTCTGTACTTTTCAGTATTTTGTAGTGCTTCTTTGAGATCTGCTGCTGAAAAGTGCTATATAAGAGCCAGATATTATTATTATTATTATTATTTATTTTATTATTGTTATTTATTTATTATTATTATTCTCAGAATAGCTCAGATACTTATTTGGATTCCATTGACAAATATTCCAGAGTATGTAAGGAAGGAATGCCAAAGGCAGACTGACAAGGCCTAGTAGAAACATTGCCATAAAGGTAGATAGTCAAGATTCTATCAGCTGCTGTGCCCATCAAAATATTTGATACCACTGGCAAAATTCACTTCTGGCCATGACACTGTCACTGAAGTTGTGCCTGCTTGTCCCAGAAGTGACTCAGATCTTATATATTGAAAGAATAGGGAGCAGATATTGACCATTTTATTTAATTTTTGGAGGGCAGTAATTATTCTCAGACAGTACATCAAAAGTGGCTCTCCCAAGTGTGCACAATATTAATGCAGCTGAAAACGTGCTTATTTCTTTCATGGATGAAAATAGTCATTCTGCTGCCCTATAGGGCAATTATTAACCCTGAGGAAACAGCCAGAGAGCTGATAGGGGAGTGCAGTCATACAATATATAAATCAAGTCTAGTCTCTCTCTCTGACTCTTCTTGGGAAACATCCACAGAAAGGGTCATACACAGAATCCTAGAAATAAATGTGCTTCTCAAATAATGAGGGTGAGCTCTAGGTATGTGTGTGTGTGACAAATAGAAATAAAATAAGCTCAGATCACTAAGGCTCAAGCCAAAGTCTATTGAAATCAATGGGAGTCGTTCTGTTGACTTCATAAACTCTGGATCAGGTTCAAAACTTATATTGCACATTCAATACAAGTTTAATCAAATCACACCATTAAATATACTATTTCTAACATATACAATTAACATTAGTATATTTCCACTCCTACTTCTAACAGCTTGTGAAACTTGGGTCCCAGCTTATTAGCACACATTAATCTGGTTGTGCTGTGTTCCCTGATGTGTCAAAATGCAGCATTAGCAGATGAATTTAAGACCAGTCAGACCATGAAACCATCAACAGAAATAGTATACGTCTGTTGGCACTGCACTGCAAACTGCATCCCCTTCATTCTTTTGTCCGGCTTGTGCGGGCCCATTATTTAAAAGGTGCACTTGGGTTGAGGCTTGAGAATCCCTCCTCCTGGCAGAAAAGTGTTTGTGGAAACCACTTGTCTGAAGTCTCCAGTCAGTTCTAAGGAGGCTCAGTGGACTAATGTCATCCATAATATGGGCTCATGTGCTCCTTTCTCCTACCTAGTGTGTGAAGGACAATAAAATGACCCCTCCTCCCACCCCCCCACAATCAGGACTAGGGCTTGGCTTCCATGACATGATCTACCTTGTTTCCAGACACAGCAGAACCCTTTCTGTGAATCTAGCATGGTGTTCTGGGAGAGGGAGAAACCTACTGGCAGCCACCGGACATGATAGGTGCCTCTGCAGCCTACAGATTTTTCCCAGGGGAAGTCCTTTATGCTAGTATCACTCTTGGAGGGAAGTGGAGGGATAGCTTGATATGCAGGCCTGGGGACTGGGGTATTGATTATACAGCTCCAGATGGAGCCAGGTGGTTTGTGAAGAAGGAATTGTCTTATGTGGAAGGGCCCAAGGTCTGTGGATTCTGCTTAGACTTCCCCGCAGATCTATGGTGTCTGCTGGTTTTACCAGTTGTGCCTCCTTCCCTATCTCAGTTTCCCAAACTTCTGCGGGTTCTCCCTCTCTCCAGACTAGAGGTGAATGTTTCACCCTCTTCCAGGTTCTGCTGTGGGAGGTGCAATCGCATCTGGGCCTAGTTTGAAACACCGATGTAAAGGATGTGTGAATGTAAAGAAGGGAAAGGAAGCCAATGAGTGAAAAAAGCAGAGGAAAAAAAAAAGAAGTGGAGAAGGGGAAGAGCCTAGAAAAAAAAAAAGATGAGAAGATGTCATTTAGAGAAATTAGGGTAATAAATTCCCCCTTTACATTTCTGTTTGCCTCACCAGACATGTTTTAAAACGTGGAAAGAAGAGACAAACCTTCAGGAGACTGTTGACTTGCTAGTCTCTTGTGGGTTTAGATATGTATTAGTGATAGCAAATGGAGGGTATGGGTTATTTTACAGGTTACTATAGTGTTTGCTATGCCAAGCCCTTCCTGGTGACTTCTGAGTTTTTCTGTCTCTGATAGTAGCAACAGGAGAAAAGGATCAGGTAAGGAGCAAGACTGAAAATTATTTGTATGCACACAAAGCCCAAGGACTTCCAGTGGGGTTTCAGGCGCACCAAGGAATGCAAGTTCAGACCCATTACACTAGGTAAATGGAAAAAAGCCAGAGAGCCAGTTGGGAAATAGGGAGATATCCAGTGCATCTATGTATGGTTAGGTTTAACACTCATGGGTTTTAAAAAAGAAAACAGTACCAACCTATCATACGTTTCTTGTATCTCTCTCCATTAGACATAATTTTTTTTAAAAAATCAGTTTCTGGCATCAAAACATTTTGAGTTTGCCTGTGGTCATCTTCACAGCACCCAGAAAAATTATAAACGAAAACAGTCTTATATAAAAATGACAGTAGAAAAATAGTTGTCAAATAATGAGTTTAACAAATAACAGCAACTTTTTTATGTTTTGCAATGTAGCCCTAGCACATATGAAAAGGTAACAGTGAAAGTATAAAAGAAATATCTTTCCATCAAATAAATTTAATTTCAAAATCCTTAAAAACCATGTTAAATTATATGGGACCACTCTCCCTGCTGTTATCTTAGTTTCAACAGTTACTCGTGTGAGGGAACAGGCTACATCTGTAGCTGTGATTTAGGTGGTCCACAGTCTACATAAGGTCATTCACACAAATCTTTTATGATTAATATGTCCCATCGTACAAGTTCTCTAGGTAAATCTGCACATTAGATGTACAATAGACCTGCCAAAATTCTGATGCTGAATGTGGACTGTTTGTACCTCCAGTTTCCTTTGGGGAAGTCAAGGACACTGTGCAAGTTCTTTCTGAAGGACAGTGAAAATTAACATTTTTTTTCATGTATGTTAGCATATTTTTAATGAGCAAAGCACCACATGAGTAACCAGTTTACTAGAGTCACTCTATAATATATCTTGATTTGATTATTTACCTCCAGGTTCCAAAATCTTGCATGGATCGATTCTAAGATTGGTTTTATATTTTTGTTTATCTATAGTACATTATATACTTTTTAGGAGATTTAAATTATATACCTACACCACAACACTTTCTTAATGGCCATATGTTGCTGATAACTGAAAGGGAAAAATACATTTAAATCATATTGTCTCTCATTTTTCAGGTATGATTTCAGTTGATTTAGGTAATATTCCTATCTAGTTTTAGGAAATGTAACAAACCTTTAATCAAATTTGCCACTGTACAGTTTGTGTGTCAAGCATCACTTTAGTTAGACTATTGTGATATCTAAGTATTTACATTCCAAGACAAAAATTTCTAAATGGTGTATTATTCCCTTTTAGAAAAGAAAAGTTGTTTATTACTAGAATTACAGGGGAAAAAGTATATAAATGTATTACCATGTTGTGAAGTACGAAAAGCTATGTTATATCAATTTTTAAATAAATGTGAATAAAAATCTTTAATATGAACCATTGCTAAGTGTGCAACCTCAAATTATTTAACCACTCTGGTGACCTGTTATTTGAAATGAATCTGGGAAGATATACAGTATTGTAAATGTGGTCTTTATATTTTCTTGTGTTATGAGTTGCTTCTTCAATCTTGTAGAAGTTTTGATTATATCTCCTGGAAGGGAGAGAAGTTTTTTTCTTTACAGAACCCCTATATTTTTTGCTGTATTCTTTCATACCGTGTCAATTTATTCTTTGGGTACATTCATACATTATCAATTTATTCTTTGAGTGTTCATTGTGCATGTAGTAGTATTCCTTTACTTAATACTTAGGCTAGGATCCATCAAAACACTTGAGCATGTGCTTAAATTTAATCACGAGTAATCCCATTGAAGATAACATGATGTAGTTAAAGTTAAAATCATGCTTAAGAATTTTGCTGGCACAGAGTCTTGATGAACTAAAGCAATATAATGGAAAGCATTGAATGGCCATGATTTACTACAAGGGAACTGAGGTGAATGGAAATTGCAGATTGGTCTCTAATGTCCTAGTCTTATCTACTTGATTAGAGTAGTAAACCACTAATTGGAGGATCTATTCCTCACCATTTCTCTTGGTATATCTGTGATTTCTCTGCACAGCTGCCTGCATCAAATCAAAAAGCACCAAAGGAGGTATTTGATTATTATTGGGATTACATTGCATCCACTACATGCTAGTTGCTTTCTGCACATAAGAAACCAACTCTGGCCACATATGAGCATCTCAGTGTGCTTTGGTTAGCTGTATATTTAAGTGTGGATTCCATCAATTACTAGAGTGAATCCACAGCCATTGGCCATATAAAGTGATGTATACACACTTACGCAGATCTTAACATTATCTATATACTTGAAACTTGTTCAGCAACAAGGAAATAGCCTTTTGCCAGCATGTAGTGGGCAGTGGCAGCTTGATTTCACAGCATATCTGCCTCAGCACAGTTTGCTTTCACTGATGGTCTTGTACAAAAATTGTCTGCACATCCATTGTGGAAGGTACTACTGCACAGTCGCAGGCAGTGAGCACCGTAACTCCACTAATATGAGTTAAATCAGTTTCAGTCTTCAAAAGATGGAACTAGTGGATCTGGCTGCTGTATATTACCAGCTGTTCCATGACACTGGAATCCTGGAGGGGGATTTTAAAAAAGCAAGCAAGAAACTGGTTTGTAAATGGTGACAAGACCCTAAATTGTATCACTGCCCTATTTATTCTCCCAGGGTCAGAGGAGAACTCAAACAAATGGAGAATGGAATTTTCCTTACACTTGTCATCATAATTTTTTTGGAAGAAGAAGAAAAAAGGAAACATTTGCATTTCCAGTGGTGCAGGGAAGGATCTCCAGATAAAATGCATAGGAAATATCATTCAAAAATGGCTCGTCCTTGTGAAAATATGAACTCAATAATATTGACATTTGGTGATGAGACAAAGATTTGGTGATCAATTCCATGAACCAGCCAGTGTATATATCACACATGCTGTGGGAACCACATCAACCTAACATTTCAGAAAATATTCGGTGTTTCCATCTCAGAGTAGTCTGCTCATGCATACTGATTTCTTACCTTTTGTTTTTCCTTTGGAACATCTGCCTCCTTTTTCATGCACTGATTGGTCTGTTGTGAATACCCATACTGTAAAACTTCCATGACAATGGTACATAACAATGGCTCCCCAAACAAGTTATTTTTGCTTCTTCATTGCTAAGAAGAATTTTTCCTGATTGCAAACACCAGGCACAGTTAAAACTGATTGAGTCCCAATGTTTTCTTAAAAAGAACAGGAGTACTTGTGGCACCTTAGAGACTAACAAATTTATTAGAGCATAAGCTTTCCTGGACTACAGCCCACTTCTTCGGATGCATATAGAGTGGACTAAATATTGAGGATATATATATACACACATACAGAGAGCATGAACAGGTGGGAGTTGTCTTACCAACTCTGAGAGGCCACGAAAGCTTATGCTCTAATAAATTTGTTAGTCTCTAAGGTGCCACAAGTACTCCTGTTCTTTTTGCGGATACAGACTAACATGGCTGCTACTCTGAAACCTGTCAATGTTTTCTTACAGTCTTAGTGACACTTCCATAGAAGCTTGAAGATGTTGTAGAAATGCTGGGTGAAAATAATTCCTCATTTCATAAGCACAAGTCAAAGACCTTATCATCATTCCTGACCAAATGATCCTAGGCTAAATCATCCTCTTCACTGGATAAATTATCCTTTTCTGGTCATTGTGGCTTCTGGGGGGGAGGGTAGGCAGGGCAGCCTCTGAAAGACATGGATGCTGAGGCTTTTCTAAACCCCAGGGTTCTCAAGGCATTCATACAAAGAACCCGTGTTCTTCCAGCACTTTCCTCTCTTGCACAGCTCATGCAAGATCTAGGCTACTTCTAGTTCTTCACTGACATGTTCCTGCCCTTTCCAAAGGAATCCTGCTTTAATTTTCTGCTAGAAATTCTTCAGATTTCCCGAAGAGAACACTGTTTCCTATGATGACTGTTCCCCATTTCTATCTCTCAGCAGTATACCTCTTCCCCTCAGAAAAGACCTTCAAGATGCCAGCCTCAGCATTCCTCAGTTTTAGAAGGAGAGGTGACACAGCCTTATTCACTCTTGTTTTCCTTTCCCTGATGTTCTGAAGACAATTTAATTGGATTTTCCCCTCAGTGACCTGCCCTATATCCCTTTGCCTCTTCATCTCAAATCCAAGTACATAAGTAAGAGTAATCATAAGTTTAGCCACTTCCATGAAGAGAAATGACCATTCTTAAAGAAGCAGTCAACTCCGGGTTGTTGCTTTGTTTACTGGTCCAGTCTATAGGAAAATATCTAATTGCCAAACTTGTAAAACATTTTCAATTCTCAAAATTGTGAAGATTTCAAAGAATAAGTTTATCATTTTTATACAGGTGTTTTGTTCTGTTCATGTGTCTTGAATTTGAAGTTGAGTTTTCTCTGAAGAAATAAATTAGTGAAAGCCATTAGAAAATGTACTAGATTAGTCAGAAAACGAGCACTGTATGATGTCTCAGGAGGGTGGGGGGGTCTGACGTCTATTTTCCTCTAATGTGTCCCATTCCCTAAAAACAGATCATTCCAACACTCAATTTATTATCACTGGAAGTGATATAGACGTACACATTTTCCTCACAAGAGAAATTGCTCAGAAGCAAAGAGAAACAGATTTCCCCCCAGACATACTAAGCTGACCTGCTAAAAGAAGCAGTTGTAAATAGTGTCCCACTTTGGTGTGGCATTGTTTCTGTGCTTGAAAATGCTTGAAATTATGCTCTCTCATATTTAGAGTGGATTTTATCATACGACTGAAGATTGTATAATATATCTCACTGTTTAACTAGCCTTCTGTTTGCAGTACAAGATAGTTCAGTATTTATCTCTCCTGTTAAAGGATATTAAATTGTTAGAGGTTTGAGCTGTAAAGTGGGATATAATATGTTGCTTCAGGGGGGGGGGAAACCCCTACTTGTTTTCTCCCATCAAATAAATTCTACCTTAGAGGTCATTTGTGCATTTTATACTATTAGCTAAGTACTGATTTTAACTGTGTCATTTTCACTGGCTGAGATAAGTCTAAGATGCCACGTAGCCTGTAATGTTGCTGTTTAGCCTTGATTAACAGTGGTATTTAGTAAAAATGTGCTTTGCATTTTGTAATTCAAAATAATAGTATCTGCAGTGAGGATAAAGAACAGTTTTCTTTAACACTCAAGACATAACTGGTGACTAATATTTAGCTAATAATAGGGGGGAAATAGTAACATGTTAGAAATGATAAATTATCCTAAAAAACTTCAAGCACTGCAATATTTCTGAAAGGAAAAAAATGTCATGTTCCATTATTATACACTCTATTATAGGAGATCCATGGGGAATATAATAAAAACATTTTGGTTACTGCATTGTATGATGTTTTAGTATCAAATATTCTTGACGACTTTGCTGTCTGTGTTGTTACTATTAGAATTAACAGGGAATGTTGATGTGTGGCTTACCACAGAAATTCCAGTCATGGAGTTAGCCTCTGCTGTAGCTATATTACAGGAGAAAGGAGGTAACCACATTGAAGAATTTGTTGAAATATTTAAACCAATTTGTTGCTGTGGGTTGTTCCATTAACTAATCACAGGTGGACTAGAACCACAACTCCTTCAAAAACCCAGTCTCAGCTGTGATATTCCATTTAGGAGGAGAAATTGAAGATAGGTATTTTCTTTGATGTGATCTTTTTTATTTACAAATAATATACAAAGTCCTGTTTCTTGGAAAACAGGGGGAAATAAACATCAGGAGAGTGGTTCTTTATATACAGAGTCATATGCCATGCTTGTCCAGTCTGTGACTGTCTGTCTCTCTCTGGGCAGGTCTACACTGCCGCTTAAGTTGATCTAACTTGCGTTGTCTGGAGTGTGAAAAAGTAACCTAAGAACTGTCCACATCTGCACTATATCAGCGGGAGATGCTCTCCTGCCGACATAGTTTCTGCCTCTCATGGAGGTGGAGTAATTATGCCAACAGGAAAGCGCTCTCCCACTGGCATAGAGTGTCTTCACCTGTTGTGCTTCAGTGGTGCAGCTGCACCGATGTAGTGCTTCTAGTGTAGCCCTGCCCTTAGTCTGCTGTCTCCTGCTGCTTTTATATCCACGCACCCACCACACCCCTCTGGACAAATAGTACTCAATGAAACCTTTGGCCCAGGCTGTTCACATTTCTGGGCAACCTTTGTTTTAGGCAGAGACACTTGCCTATGTTTTGGGTTTGGAGACTACTACTATTTCAGTCACCTCTTTACTCTCATCCTGAATGAAAGGCAGCAGTTACCCCCAACCTGAAACAACAAGGTTTAACCCAACCTATGTTACTCAATCACTTATCCATCAGGCATGAATAAATATGTCTTTACTTAACCCAGTGCAGTGTCCTTCCATTTCTAACCATTAAAGACTCTTAGGATGCTGTAATTTTTAACATTCTACCAATGTCATTTTTTCTCTCTGGGATACCCAGGTACTCCTCAGTGCTCAATATCAAATGCCATAGCTGCTCTTTACCACAATGAGGGAACAATAATATAACAGGCCAATGAGTGGATGATATGCCCTTTTGGTTCTTTTCAGGCTATAATATTTATAATTTTCTCAATGATGTAACAATAAATCACAACTTTTATAGAACTATCATGTACAAAATAATGATTTTGACAAAATACAGTACTGTATTTACAATATTGAATTTGCACCCATTATTACTTAGCTATTTTCCATTTTTTCGTTATGTTTCCTCCAGCGTCTAGCTGATCAATACAGTTGTTTTTGAGATTTCCTAATGTCAGAGTGAAAACTTGCATTTTACCTATATGTTGATCAAATACAGTTTTATAGGTAAGCTGACCAGGTGAAAAACTCAATAAATAATAGTATGTGTTTTCCTTGAGGGCCCGGAAATATTGAAAGTTCAACTGTGGGATCTGTTCAGCTGTCCCTGATGATTTCAAGCTGGTGATTGTGTCTTACAATATTACAACATTAATCATGTTAATGCACCACGGAAACAGCCATTTCAACTTTATTGAATCCTCCTTATTTTACTTTAACTTACACCTCAGTCGGAGCTAATTCTGGCAGTTGTTATTGTTTGCTTATTGTCTGCTTTTTAATTTTGCTTGTCCTTGTTTTGTTACAGTGTTTCTTGTAATGAATATACTTTAAATACATGGGTTCTCAAATATATTTGATTGTGCCCACCTTCTTTGGGTCTGTAGTACTTTATGCCCTCCCTTCCCATCACACAAGTACATATACCAATTAAAAACAAACAAACATGCAATTCTCACTAAAACAGCAAAGTATTGTTTCAAACAGAGCCAACGATCCATTGTAATAAAAGCAAAAGCAAAACTTTTATGGTGGTTGATGCTTACAATTAAATGTGCAAACTGCATTGTAGCAAATGTGTTAATGTACAGATGGCAATAATTTGTATAATATTATGCAAACTTAATGAAAATCCATCAAAGTGCACAGCGCCATCTGAGGACCCGATATGTCTGGAGGAATCAGCTTTGCTAATTATTCATTGCTGTCGGTAAAATGTACTCAGTAAGTATTTTTCCTAAACCTTCTCAAGTCTTCCCTCCCCAGGATACATTCCATGCCCTCCCACCCCCCGTGGGCCTGCCCCCCAATTTGAGAACCTCTGATGTATAAGAGAAATAGAACTATATGGAAAAGCTGAAACATTGCCAAAGCTGCTCAAATCACTTAAAGCTAACAAGCTAAAGGACTGGATGACTGAAGGGACTCACCATGGCATATGGGGTCTTTCACTGTTATAATATGGATTTGAATCTACATTGGTGCAATAGTGACTAACAATGCTCAATGACGTATGAGAAATTAATTGGTTGTACCTATCTAGTTACCTGTGGACAAGTAGCCACATTAAAACAACAAGAACACACAGCAAATCATCGATCAGAATCAGCGTAATTGATCCAGTTATTGAGAAGCCTCAGTCAAGAGGAACAGGATTGAGTGAGCATACAACTTGTATTGACCTCTGATCTCCACAGGTGGTCCCCTCAAGTCAAGATAGAGCACATTCCATTTTTAATGTACCGCCTCCTAATGCACATGAGTAACTTTACATTACATGAGTAATTTCATTGAAGTTAATCAGAGGCTTCATTTGCTATGGGAGAAGTGGAGGTGTTGCACACCCAGACCTTGGTTTGCCAACCCCTTTTCTTAGGTCTAGATGCACCATTATGGCTTCTACTTTTTTGTCCCCTTCCACTCCTGACTTTTCAGGATATAGTATAATCATATGCTGACACAACTTTGCCCACCCCGATTTTTTCTCAAACGATGCCTCTGAAGTCAATTGGATTACTTCCATGATTAAAGCTACCCACACATTTAGTTTGCAGGACTAGTCCCTGAGGATCCAATCTGTGCTCATAAATGCATAAAGTTAAACAAGTATATAAGGCCTGGTTTGTGCTAGAAAATTAAGTCAGCACAACTATGTCACTCAAGGGTGTGAAAAATCCACATCCCTGAGCAGTGTAGTTAAGCCGACCTAAGTCCCTATGACTTCCAGCAGTAGATTGATGGAAGAATTCTTGGGAAAGTGGATTATCTAATCAAACAGGAGAGCCCCTCCTGTCAGCCTAGGTAGCGTCTAAACTAAAGCTCCACAGAAGGGCGATTGCAACAGCATTGCTGTAGCATTTTAAGTGTAGCCAAGTCCTAAGTGTTTGTAGGATAATGACATAAATCTGTACTGCCTATAATATGAAAGTCACCCCACTGTATTGGTCTTAAATAATGCCCTGTGCACCATTTAAAGGCCTAAGTGGAACTTAAATAGAGTATTTGACCTAATACATGAGTCCATCTATGCTGGGGGAGACCCCTTTAGACTTTTCAAAGTAGCCCCTGTAATAAGCATTATTATTTTATTTTTTAAGTAAAATATGAATTTAGTATTTTTTCCAGAAAGTTGAATCATCTCAAAATATTTATGGAGAGAATTTAATGTTTCTGCTGCGATTGATCCGGTACCTGTCCAGGGAGCTAAAGGTCACTTTTGACCATCGTAAGCTAATAGGCCTTTGTTTTTCAGTTTGGAATCTAAAGTCTTCTTGCGCTAGATGAAAAACAGAATTGAAATGCTTTCACATACCCAAATTCAGGGTGTTGCAGGTTGCTCCAGTTAGGAGGAGAAATTGATGATAGGTATTTCCTTGATGCAATCTTGTTTATCTACCAATAATGTACACAGTCCTGTTTTCTTAAACAGAGCAGGAACCAAACAGCAGGAGAGAACCAAGCATCTTTAGCCAACAGCAGACCCAGATGCCCCATCTCTAAGCTTCTCTCGGGGTCACACATGATGCTTGTCCATGCTATCTGTCTCTTTCTTTGTGTGCGTGTAGGCTCCTGCTTCTCTTGGACTATGTCTACACTTGGAGCAGAGGCTGTGATTCCCAGCTTCAGTATACATACTTATGCCACCTCTTGTCAAGCTAGCATGATAAAAATAGAAGTATGCCTGCAGTTGCATGGACTGTGGTGAGTGGCACCATGGACTAGCTGCTCTGAGTACAAACCCACCGGCACTCTGTGGGCATATACTCAGGTGGTTGCCCATGCTGTTCATGCAAGTGCAGCCATACTGCTATTTTTAGCATACTAGCGCAATAAGAGTTAGTGCGAGTATGTCCACTGAAGCTGGGTCTCACAACCATAGCTCTAAGCGTAGGTATAGCTATGCACAAACTCATGCATGCACTCACAAAGGCCAGCCAACCAGAGAAGAAGTAGGGTGTGCGTGAATGAGTGAAAACATAACAGAAAATGAAATAGTATTTGTACTGAATCCAGTTATGATTATCAAAAATTTGCTGAGTCCTCTCCGATTTAGTCCATTAAGAAGCTAATAATAAGCAAAAAAATGTTTGGTTCCATTCCATAAAAAGACAAAGGTTTATGATGGACAGCTCCTTTCCCCCCCTCTTTCATAACTGATTCCTCTATCCCTGTGGCCTAACTGATTTTTATTCTTTTCCTTATAGTGTCAGCATAGTATTATGAACAATATTAATGGTTCCAGTTTCATCTTTATGTATAGCTTTTGCCTATCAAGTAATTTGTGACTCCAGTCAATACCTTTAATTTGGGATCCTACAATACTCTGAAAAAATATCTTTCAAATATATCTGTAAATTCATACTAGGATTATGGATTTAAAAAAAAATATATTTACTGGAGTACATCATTCTGTTAAAAGGAGCTAAACCTGGTTACTTATATTTGTTAAATGACTAGGGAAAGACCATAACTAAACTTATCTGACCTTCCTGTGAATGTGAGCCTATACTTAAATAAAGAAAAAAGAGCATGGTGTAATATCAGCTTCTGTGTAATCTGATTTCTTTAGGGAATGTTTCTATGTATATTTTCAATAATTATGAAGTGTGGCTGTTGAGAATAAAACAGATACAGAGATGTCAGCTAATATAATGCTCAAGTGACGTGAATTGTCTGAAGAGTATGTACATGTCTAATTGTCTACAGTCCACAGCACAACAGCTGCCACTTGTAGCAGAGGCATCATCTGATTAATGACACTCTTCAATGAGTTGATAGGCTTTTCTGGTGCAACTGATTGTATATGATACCATTTGGCATAGCAAAATATCTTTAATGGATACTTTTATTGTTCACTGAATGCTGGGATACTTTAGCTAATCAGTCATAGATGGCAAAATATATAGCTGTCAGCCAAGACCCTTCCTAAAGCTGGCTTAGTTAGTGGGCTTTCTAAAATGAATTGGTGTTTTAATGAACCCGTGTCGAAATGGCAGAAAAATCACCAAGGGCTGGATTCACAAAGACACTTGGGGGCAGTGATGCTCAGCATCACCACTCCGAACTTTTCAGCACCTAGAAAATCACTAGGCTTCACGAAGCCTGAGTCTGGCACTTTGTCTGCATACTTAATAAACAACTTCAACAGGCGAGACTGAGGGAGCCCCATATCAGAATATTCCATAACGCAGCGGTTAGGGCACTCACCTGAGATGTGGTAGATGCCTGTTCAAATCCCTTCTTCCGCTTCAGGGGGAATTGAACCCAGAGGTCTCCCTCATCCAAGGTGAGTACCCTAACCATTGGGATAAAAGTTATAAGGAAGGTAATCCTCTTCCCCTGTCCCCTAGCATTTTGTGTAAACTATAGGACCCGATCTGGTAGGTGAGCTCAGAGCTCGCATATTGGATTGGTCCCTGCAGGCAAATTAGGGAAGGAATGGCTATCTTTCCCCTAATCATGCATTGCTCTGGGGCTGAGGCTTCCGGATGCCTGGGATGAGGCTTCAGTGCATTGCTCAGAGGCAGAAACATAGTCTTCTAGGGAACATTCACCACAACACCAATTTAGGCACCTATGGGATTTGTAGGCAACTGAGGGGTGGTTTGTGAATCCCTGTGGAACCTGATTCTGGGCATAGAAGTGGATAGAAACTGGCATCTTTGTTGACAATCTCAGCAGACAATCTTAGAAAAGAGAATGAAGTCCCTTCTAATCTCTAAATGTGTTCCCTCCAGAATATGGATGAAGCCTACTGTAAATAGGAGGTGGTTGTGAGGAATGTGAAATTGCCACTACCTGTGCCTCACCTCACCTGATTTATTAATTAAGTCCTGAATACTGAAAGGAGTTCTGCATGGAAGTATCCCAACATCTGTGCAAAGGTCACTGCAGAACCAGGGTCTAGGCAACATCTTCATTTTTCAGGCCGAGTACAACACTTTTCTAAAGAAAAAGGAGATGACTTCAGCAAGATTATTCAGGAAATGGTGACTCCTACTGAGCTTGTGAAGACTACAATACTGGTATTAAGTCTAACAATCCTGGGACTGCATTTATAAATGTATTGTGTGTCTAAGAAAATAACACATTTATTATTATTTTTATTTATTATTTTTGTTAATATTTGCATCAGGGTAACAGCCAGAGGCCTTGATCAGGATTTATCCAAATAGTAGCTGGCATTGTACAAAAAATGGTAGATACAGTCCCTTCCCTGCAGACAGGAAGAATGGTGGTACTGTCAAGTGACAGAGAATGGGACAGTTGCAATGATTTATGGAGGAAAGATCAAGAGTTCATGTTAAATTTAAATTAGCAGGTGATGTTTGTGACAGGCTGGGATCTGCAATTGGCACAGAGGTAGGCAGGTCAGTAAATCTGTGTAGACTGAAGAAAGGATGTCTTTGTTATCCTGCTCTTCTTCTTTCATCTCTCCTTTTCTTCTTTTCCATGCCTTTCTTTTTATCCACTTTTGTCCTCCCTTTGACCTTCCATTCTCTCTTCAACTGCTCTTTGCAACAATATGAAGAGACAGAAGGCTTCACCCATAGTAGATGGTATTTTGCACAGATAGTTTTGAACCGGTTGTCTAGCCAGCTAGTTGTTGGTTTAGTAACAAAGCCATTCTGCAACTTAGCATATATTCTTTGTTATGAAGAGAAATCCAACGACTTTCCTTCCTTATCTTATTTCTGCTGTTTTGTTCCAAATCCCTCTGTGCTTAGAGGCCCCAAAAATGCCATGCCAAAACTGATTGACAAATAAGCCTACTCCATAGATGCTCATTTAGAAATTGCAGCTGGATTCAGGACCAGATTGAGTTTTGCAACTCTGGCCTCTTTTTACTCACGTAGGATTTCTATCAGAAGTTTTGTGAAATCATAGTTTGTGCTATCCATATTTCAGTACACAATCTCAATTGCCTTCCTGTCACTCTTTGAGTTGTGACACATCCTGGCATCATGAAGGGGGGGGGGTCTCCTTTATGAATTACATCTGCCAAGAATTTTGGGGGTTCTACTTAGTGTGTGTAGATATGGCATGTGGTTGGGTTTGAGTCTTTTTTGGAAGATAGGGAAGTGAGACTTATTGACAATTATGTAATAGCAAATCCTATTTCAAGGGTAAAACTGGATTACATGGGATGACATACATGGTTGATTTGTTATATATTGTTTCATAAGAATTTGTGGGAAATTATTCAGTCAGGTTGGCCCAATTTACTGCATTCCATCCATCCTTATAAAATACATTTTGAGAGGGCAGTATCAGAGGTGAAGAAGACCTCAGAGTGCTTAACAATTACCAATAAAGGCCAGGAACCATGACCAATGGCAGCTGTGGGGGCGGTGCCTGCGGACAGGGTAGTGTGCAGACTGCCTGGCTGCGCTTCTGCGTAGAAGCTGCAGAAGGGAATGCCGCTGCTTCTGGGAGCCACTTGAGGTAAGCGCCACCCTGAGTCTCCCTCCGTGCTCCAACCCGCTGCTCCAGCCCTGATCCTCCTCCCGCCCTCCAAACTCATTGATCCCAGCACAGAGCACCTTCCTGCACCCCAAATCTCTCATCCCCAGCCTTACCCCACAGCCTGCATCCCCAGTCGGAGCCTGCACCCCTTCCCACACCCCAACCCTCTGCCCCAGACCTGATCCCCCTCCCACCCTCTGAACCCCTCGGTCCCAGCCCAGAGCATCCTCCTGCACTCCTAACTCCTCATCCCCAGCCCCACCCCAGAGCCCTCATCCCCTCTCGTGCCCCAACTCCTATTTTGTGAGCATTCGTGGCCCACCATACAATTTCTATTCCCAGAATGGTCCTCGAGCCAAAAAGTTTGCTCACCCCAATTTAGAGTATTATATACCAATATTGTGTCCAGTATCTGCCTGCTCCTCCATCCCGTAGGAAGGCCTTTAGTAAGAGCCTAACATAGTCAGCTGGATCTGTACCCCACTAGCTAGCTAACTAAAGACCATGCTTCCAGCACTTATAAACCAGTTACTGAGATATTAAAGCATGTGAAGTTTGGAACCAGGTAAAGAAAAGTGACTATTTATTGTGTTCTCTTTCTTTTTGGGTAAGGGAATAGAGCAGTAGAAAAGGAAGGACAAGCAAAGAAGCATATGCTAAACACAACAAGAAATAGTTAGAAGAGTTATGTGCCAAGCACTGCTTATTTGCTGCAGAAAAAATTGCAGATGGGTAGAAAGCCCTACTTGTAGAATATGACAAGCAACACAGAGGGCAACTGAATACCTTGAGTGTGCCTAATAACTCTGGGAACCTGTTTCATACCACCACAGTGTGACAATCCTGGAGCTGGGCAAGGCCAGGGTACAGCCCCCATAAACTGGAAGTAGCAGAAAAAGAAAAAGAACAGAGGATGGCAGAAATTACAGCCAAGGACCATAAGAATTCACCAGAGCTGGAAAAAGTGTCCCTAGCCTCTGTTTACCAGAAGCTTGGAGTGGACAACAGGGGATGAATCACTCAATGGTTGCCTGTTCTGTTTATTTCCTCTGAATCACCTGGTATTGGCCACTGTCAGAAGACAGGATACTGGACTAGATGAACCATTGGTCTGACTCAGTATGGCCATTCTTATGTTCTAAGAAGCTGCATATAACCGAGCCATGGAGCTGGAGGAGTGAAAGCATGAGGAAAGGGATCATGAGTGCAGGATGCTGGAGATGTGGACCCTTGGTCAGCAGACAGTCCACCCCAAGGATCACGCAGCTGGGATGAACTCTGCCCAGTCAGTAGAAGTCAGATTGTATTGAGGAGTACATCACCACTTGCAAAAGAATATGTGAACTGCACAAAATTCCTAAAGAACACAAAGTATCCATATTAATTCCCAAACTATCTGGTAAAGCTTTACAAATATTTAAGGATATGGACAAGGGGGGACATTGATTTATGAAAAGTTTAAGAAAACTGTTAAGAAGGGTTTCAGCTCAGCCAGAGGTGTATTGATTGAGGTTTAGAAATCTTAACAAGCATGATAAAAATGAGTCCTGGGGAGTTGTGTTTATAAAATGTGTGATTTGATGAAAAATGGATAAGGGGTAAAGATGCAAAGGACTATAATAGGTTATTTCACCTCTTTGCCCAAGGACATTTCTTGAGACAATGCACTGAGGAAGTCAGGGCGGCAGCTGGCGATCAGTTCCCAGCATCTGCGCAAGAAGCAGCTGATATCATTGACTCCAATGTACAGATTAGATCATTCATTGTGTTCAGACCCCAGAGGGAAGGGCAGAAGCCTGGTGTAAAAGGGTGAGAATCTACTTTATTAGCTGGAAAGGTAACTATTAATAACTGTAGGCCCTAGTTCATGTTTTATTATTTTGTTTTACATGTAACCACTTGTTTCCATAACTCACACTTGTTTCTATTTGAACCTCTATTTTTTCATAAATAAATTTTCTTTTGTTTTACTATAATTGAACTCAAGTGCTGTGTATGATACAGGAGCAGTGGTCTAAGGTAAAACCAGCTTAACCCCATTACCTGCAAATGTAGAGAAAGTATCTAATTTGTTACGCTCCACACCTGGGAGGTGAGGGATTAATTGCCTCATGGCTAGAGGAGGCAGCACTAGACTGTATAAGGAGCTAAGTAAGCTCAGTTTAAAGGGGAGGAACCTCAGGAAAGGTCCCCCTACAGAGACTGGAGCAAGGCCTAGTATTTTAAGACTAGCTGTGGACAGAAAATAAAGCTGCAGAAATAAGGTTAACTTCTGTGATGGGGCCCTAGAGTGGAGAGAATCCCTGAGCTAGAGTCTATGAGAATTAGATAGAAGCCCAGTCTGGGTGAAGGACCTTTTTTGGTTTAAAGCTGAACCCCAAAAGGGGATTGAATTGCTGTGTCACTTGGCAAGAGGGCCAAGCCACATAAGACAAAGTACAACAGTCTGGAGAAGGGACCAGCTGGGACTGACCATTGTGGCCCAGGAAGTGGCCACCAGATGGAGTGTGAGAAGCAAACTTCCCTGCAATGCTGTGTCCTGGCAGAAGGGGATGTCCTAGAGGTAAGGATGTGCATACACTGGGCTACACTGTTCTTTTGGGAATAGAAGATCTGGAATTTCTCTGAGAATCCTGTAGTCAGTGGCTAGACACCACACAAGGACATTTTGAAGGGAGTTGGGGCATGGGACACATCTATTTTCAACCTGCAGAGTAAAAGCAGTTCTGATTTAGACCAGAGAAGAGTGCTTGAGTGGTTACAACAACCAGCTGGCACAGGCAAGACTCCCTCAAGCTGGAGGCAGGTGGTACAAAGCTGACTCATAGCCTTGGGTACCCCCAAAAGGCTCACAGGAAGCAATGTAGGAAAGAAGGGAGACAAGATCCAAGAGAGATTAATTGACTTTTGTGAGGGCATTTCAAATTACAGACATCAGCAGGGAATTCAGCAAACTGAGCCAAGTGAGGAATACAAGTAAAAAAGCAAAGAGGAAGGTCTGAATGCAGAAAGAACAGAAAGGAAATACTGGAGCCATACATAAAAATATTAGAAAAAGAAGATTATATTACTGGTTTGGGGAGGGGAGTAGGGTTAGGAGGCTGGGGAAAAGGAGTTCTGTCCTAGCTGTGCTGGACATTAGGAGCCCCAACCCCAGATTATTTATGGGATCACTTCTTCTAAATCCACTTCTGGGAGCAGGTGCAGAGGATTGGAAATGACTGAAGAATCATGACCTGCATGGTACCAGTTAGTTCTCAGATGTGTTAACTTGTGATCTAATTAAACCATATCCCTTGAGTACTCTGTCTTTCTGTGTGTTCAGAACAAAGAATTTGTGCTCCAGAGCATGCTAATCTCTTGTAGCACAGGTAAAATGTTGAACTTCAGGACTCTGTATGTATATGGAACATATCATGATGTGGTGTGGTATAATGTTTTTATCAGCATGAGTTTGGGAAGATCACATTACACATAAGTGAAATTGCCCCCCAAATAAGTGCTGACAAAGTCTCACTATCATATATTCTGTATATGCCACTAAGCTACAGAGAGAGTTTTAAAAAAATATTGAAGCTGGGTTTTTTTGGTAATCTCCCAGTCTGAAAAGACAAATCCCAGCCCTGCATCTGTTGACGGGACCAGCAAAACTCCCACTGTCATCCATATGTAGAGAATCAAGCCTCATGATTTCAACCATATGGAGCTTCGTGTGAATTATGAAAACCTCTAAAAAAGACCTACAATAGTTTTCTGTACCTAAAAATGTCGAGATTTTATAATCTGTTTTCTCAAGATCTTCCAGGGCTAGAAGCAAATGTTGTGGATGCCATTAAGAAAGTGGGAAATCCTACATTCCAGTCCTAATTTCCGGTTTGTAGATCTGCAGAGTTATGGGCTACTTGACGCTATCATGACATGTTTCGGTGGAGAATAGCTGTTACTTCTGTACAACTGAAGCTTGACCATCTTGGGGCTCAGGCTGAGTAATTTTAAGGGAAGAATTCCTCATTTGTGAGGTGGGGTAAGATGGAGGAAAAATTTCTAGGGAAGTTTGGTTTTTGTTACAATCTATTTTGATTGTTAGAAGCTGTTACAGTGGTTTGGGATGTTAGAATAAGTCCAGATAGATGAATTAGTGGATGGTGAGAAAAAGGTCCATGATAAATTCATTTATCATATGGCTCAGTAATTCATCATGTGAATTTCCTTGTAACACCTACATATTATCTCCACACAGGTAGCAGATATACATGTATAATTTGTAGGGAGATTTGGTTCCTGTGGGAGAAAAGATGCCATATAGTAAAAAATGTAAGTTGCTTGTTCTTGTTAATGTCATTTTTCTTATTTTTTTTAACCTGATGAAATCCTGCATGTTTTGTATCCTGAAAATAAGATACCTTAACAGTCAGCAGGTTCTTCACTTAGGACTGCACTTTGCTAACTCATTTGGTTTGCTTTACTTTGTTTTTAATCAAACAACGACAAGCATGCAAAATACAGAGATTCAACAAACTAATTAATAAGAGATAAGATGAAACTAAAGATTTGGGGGGGGGGGGTTAATAAGAGAATTAATTAAAGGAAGCGTTATCAGTTGCTCACAGAGTTGGTTGCAACTTGACATTCTTGGCTTCCAAGGGAATTCAAGCTACATCAATCAAATCAGTTGTCACTTCAGTGAGTTAGGCAAAAGAGTGGATGATTCCTGATATGACTGCAATTCCCACTTCCATGAATTATATCCTCACAGAGAAATTCTGGCTGATACTTTCACAACAACGGGGCATTAGGGCCATCACATGGGGCTTGTCTATACTGAGACATTGTCGACAAAACTTTTGTCTTTCATGGGTACTTAAAAAAGCCCCACCGTGAAAGACAAAAGTTTTGCAGATGCAAGTGGCAGTGTGAACACACTCCTGCCAACAAAGCTAATGCTGCTCGCGGGGCTGGAAGTATTTTGTCAGCAAAAGAGCCGTCAAAATACCGACAGAGCGTTTACACACGCTGACTTTTAGCAACAAGCACAGCCTTGTCGCTAAAAGCTGCATAGTGTAGACAAGCCCAAAGTAACAAGGCAACAGCAAAAGTGTTAAATAACTATTTCTTTACTTTATGGAGAGCCACAGGAGGTGCTTTCCTCCTTGTATACCATAAGCACTCTGCATTACTCAGGATAGCCAATCAAATTCTGAAGTGGTTTTTGTATATCCCTGAACTGATAAATGGCATGGATTATTTGTTTACCGAATTAGTCACTCATTACAGTGAGATGTTGTACTGACACGGAGTGGCCTCCCACTGAGCCAGAGAGGGAGGGACCATTCTGTGAACCCTGGTGGGCAGAGCCAGGCTGTGCTCGCCCCTCCCACCAGAAATCAGGGGGTGGAATAGGAAGTATAAAGGGTAGGGCCTGGAGCTCAGTTGGGTTGCAGCCACCGAAGAAGACAGACGCCTCCTGCCTACTCTTGAGCTGGGAGACTGCAACAGACTCCCACTGAGCTGAGGACTGGCCAGGGCTGTTGGAGCCACTCAGTGACAAAGGTATCAAGGAGTTGCTGGGACTGCCACTGGCCTTCTACACAGATGAACCAGAGGACCCCCTACAGATCCAGGTACAACCTGAGGGGAAGGCCCGGGGGCAGCCAATCCTTGCCTGGCTGTGTCACTACTGGAGACTGGTCAGTGTGTTGTGGCTGGATTCCCCCTGACCCAGACTGAGATCTCCAGTCCCATCTGGATCACCCTGAATATAAACATTGGACTAATTCTGAAAGAATTCTTTGCAACTACAAAGCTCACCATCTCTACTATGCCCCTCTGCCACGTACATTGGCCAAACCAGACAGTCTCTACGCAAAAGAATTAATGGACACAAATCTGACATCAGGAATCATAATACTCAAAAACCAGTGGGAGAACATTTTAACCTGTCTGGTCATTCAATGGCAGACCTGCGGGTGGCTATTTTACAACAGAAAAGCTTCAAAAACAGACTCCAACGAGAAACTGCTGAACTCGAATTGATATGCAAATTAGACACAATCAATTTAGGTTTGAATAAAGACTGGGAATGGCTGAGCCATTATAAACATTGAATCTCTCTCCCCATGTAAGTACTCTCACACTTCTTATCAACCTGTCTGTACTGGGCTATCTTGATTATCACTTCAAAAGTTTTTTTTCTCTTACTTAATTGGCCTGTCAGAGTTGGTAAGACAACTCCCACCTGTTCATGCTCTCTGTATGTGTGTATATATATTTCCTCAATATATGTTCCATTCTATGCATCCGAAGAAGTGGGATGTAGCCCACGAAAGCTTATGCTCAAATAAATTTGTTAGTCTCTAAGGTGTCACAAGTACTCCTGTTCTTTTTGCGGATACAAACTAACACGGCTGCTACTCTGAAACCTGTCATCTCTACTATGAAACTGATCTCACAAACTACATCTGTATGTCTACTGATCTTTTAACCAATACTCTCTCTCTCTTCTTTTTAAATAAATTTTAGTTTAGTTAATAAGAATTGGCTGTAAGTGTGTATTTGGGCAAGATCTAAAATATTCATTAACTTGGGAGGTAATGGGTCTGATCCTTTTGGATTGATAGAACTTTCTTATATGATTAATAAGATTTTCATTAATCGTCATCATATTTGACTTGGGAGTCTGGGTGCCATAAGGGAACAGTGTTTTGGCTTCTGTGCCTCCAGTAAGGTATTGTGGAAGCAATTTTCTGCTGGCTTGGTAAATCTAAATATTGGAATATCCACCAGTTTTGGGGATTATCTGCCCTATTACTTGCAGTTTCCCCTAATTAAGTAACCTCAGTGTGGCCCCCCAGGGACCTCGGTCACAGGGCCTTTGTACCTACTACTCATGGGAATGATACCCTGGCATCTGACCTTCCAGAGCCTTCTAGAAGCTGTATCTGTTGGGGCTCCATAAGCACACCCTTGTGGTGTCAAATGTCTGGCACTAAAGGTTGCAAAAGCCCTCAAACCTCTTATTCCTCCTTTTTCATGGCAGGGAATACAGAAAACTTCGCTGTTGACTGGATGTGCAGGTGTGTACACTGCAGACTTATTTCTGAGTGCCTTTCACCTCAATATTTTCATATAGTTTTTTATAGTGCAAGTTAAGTTTTTCCTCCCTTTCATAGGACTTTATACAATTTTCTTCAGTCACCATATCTATTGCACTTGGAGCTCTTGACGGTTCAACTCAGTGCCAGAGCCATGTCTCAGGCAGAGTCTAAAACAGGCTTGAAAAGATGTTTCTTCTGCACACTTATCTTCCGGGATTCAGATGCATGTGTGTCATGGCTACAGGACTAGCTGAACCTCTATCCATTTTCTGGTCTCCCTCATTGCAACTGCTCAAGTGCCAATCCCATGCCTTTACCTCTCCTGTGGTGGAAGTATGCAGTTCTGTCTTAGCTAGACCAGGCCCTCGGCTACAGTACCCTTTGTATCAACCGTGCTCACCCAGCAGGTCCAAATAAGTTCCAACACCTGCAGTACTTCCCTTTGGGAGTCTATAACCAGCGGTATCCCATGATCAGACAGCCTTCTTAGACAGAAAATATTGTTTATTTTGCAGTAGGAGCAAAACTTTTAGAGAAAAGGGGTTTTTAACACAACTAAATGTCTCTCTCTCTATATATTTCTCTTTCCTATAGCCCTACCATCCATTAATTGTGATTTACGTAGGTTTAGCACCTCCAGACACCTCAATGAGTGCTTGTTTCTCAGTCTGATTCCTCCAAACAACTATCACCTTTTGAGAGAACATCTTTTTTAAACCCGACTATAATTCTCTAGCACTTCTGTGTTCCTGGACTTTGACCCCTCTGGTCAAAACCTGTGCTGTAGGCTCATCAGGAGACTGGAACACAGTCCTCTGAGCCAATGGTCCTGGCATTGTCCATTAGCAACTCTTCTGAGGGGTGGCTTAAACAGAGCCATTCTTTTCCTTCCTGCCTGTTTTCTTATACAGCCCTCTATTGAATTAACCTAATATATTCATAGAGTAAACATCCCAATTACAAGGCCAACATACAGTATTCATAAATCAATACAGAACAGCTCCAAATTTGTCACAGCATGCTAGATGTCTTTTGTCTCAGGAAGGCACATTCACCATCACAATGCTCAGTGTCCTGGGCATTCACCTCTCCGGCCCATTGAGCGAGGCAGGTCGTACAGGCCTACCTGACAGGAGAAGCCACACAATCAGTAATAAGAAACCCTTCACTCTTAGTCTTTAACTCACTGTGTTTCCATCCCATCCTTCTGCTCCCACATTTTGCTTATATTTTTTTCTGTGTAATGTGCAATTTTGAGGGTAAGTTTTTGAGGACGGCTTTTTTATTTATCTGTAAAGCCCTGTGCCCACCTATGGTGCTGTATAAATAAGAAGCTATATGGCTTAACTGAAATTACTAGCTTACATGACAATTTTTGTTTGTTTGTTTGGTGAGAAACTCTAAGCTGTAAGGACAAACTAAGAGAGGAAACAAGGGCTTTTGATGGCTGCAGAGAAGCCTCAGATTTTTGGATGCTTTAAACTGTTAATCGCTCCTAGCATGGAGCAGAATAAATAGCAAGATGTCACTTGAAAATTATTGGGAGAATTTATTGGGGCATTCAAAAGGTCCCTTTTGGTCAGTGAAGTGGGACACTAAGAATGAAATCATCAAGCTCTATTACCTCATGTTTGGCTGGCAGAATGCTAGGGCAATCGGAGAGAACAGCCTGTTGGATGAAGTGATTGACAGCACTGTTTAACAAGTGTCAACAAGTTGGAGAATTTCTGTGTCTTGCAACCACTCAAAAGTGAGAACATTGAACAAACTTGGATGAAGCTAAAGAGCAAATAAAATAGAAGAGAGAGCTCAGAGATGGAGTTTTGGACAAGCAACGATTGATCAGGAGGTGAATAAGGTTGTGTGTAGAAACCTGCTGCTAACAGTGAAATCAGACCATTTAATTAGATCATTTTAGTAGTTCTTTTCTGAAAGTAAGACAAGTTAATATGATATACCCTTTGTGGCTGCAGGTCGAAATGCTCCAAAAAATGGCTATGTCTATACCAGTACTTTTGTTGGTAAAACTTTTGTCAGTCAGGGGTGTGAAAAAAAATACATCCCTGACCGACATAAGTTTCACTGACAAAACTGCCAGTCTGGACAAGTGCTATGTCGGCGGAAGATGCTCTCCTACCAACATAGTTACCACTGCTCATTGGGAGTGGTTTTATTATGCTGGCATGAGAGCTCTCTCCCATAGACATAGAGCACCTACATGGGAGAGCTTACAGCGGCGCAGCTGCAGCAGTACTGCTGTGCCACTGTAAGGTCTGTAGTGTAGAGACAGCCTAAGTCTCAAAGATACTAATCCACATTATGCCATATGATAGAAACTCCCAATTATGCAATGCTTACGGATGTTTTATCTGGGCTTTTCCCCTTCAGCATCTATAGTCCTTTGTCTAAAATTTTGCCTCCCTCTAAGACTAGATAGCTTTCCCAGCAAAATTTTCCTTTTGCAGCCATTGCATATACTCCACAGTCAGTTTTGATTCTTGGCCACAAACCCCTCAACTTTGCTGGCAAATGTAAGCCACCTCCCTAAATGACATAAGCCTTGCCCCAGTATAATTCTACCAGCACAATGCCTGTGTAGATGCAGAAGTACCTGTTCCAGTATAGTAATCCTCCAGCAAGAAGCCCACGGTGCTTCAGCAGTCACTGCTCTGACTGTATTTTTGAACTGTGTTGCCTGAAGATCAGTGACCAGAACCCCACCCCACCCTCTTTTAAAATCCACAATGTGTTTTGGAAATGTTTCTTTCACTGATACCTGTGCAAGTCTGACTCCAGCTCCAAGTCACCCTTGTGATGCTGCATGGTGCAGGAGAGAGGTCCTAGATTTCTGCAACCTGTGTGATGAAGAACATGTGCATGTACAACAACGGAATTCCCACTGGAATAATAATGTGTACACGCACATCACAAAGGCCGTGGAGAACCTGGGGCACAGCATGGAGGAGGGCCGATGCTAGGCTAAGGGGAAAGATCTACGGCAGGCTTACCAGAAGAAAAAGGAGAACAACTTCCAATCTGATGTAGTCCCCAAGACCTGCTCATGCCATATTAAGTAGAGATCCACCCCCAACAGTGATAGTGACACTGCAAACTAAAGAGGAGGACACCAGAGAACTGGCAACCCAGGAGGAGATAACTAAGAATGATGATTCAGATAGCGCTGGGCCAACTGTCAGCCAGGAGCTCTTTGAGACCCAGCCAATCAATGCCAGATGCAGGGGATTCTGATAGGTGCAGTTAAAGAGGACTTCCTTATTAATGCAGGCCATTTTAGGGCCCCCAAAACCTCTCTGTCCTACTGCCCCCCAAACTGGTGACTGCTCCTATGGGAACAAAGGAATTCTATTTTAACAGCATGAAATGGTTGTACTAAGCAGTAGTGTGAAAAAGGGGAGAGGGGGTAAGGTAATGATGTCCTGATTTTATAGAAACAGTCCTGATATTCGGGGCTTTGTCTTATATTTGTCTATTACTGCCCACCCTCTGTCCCAATTTTTCACACTTGCTATGTGGTCACCCTAGGGGCGGGGACAGTCAAAACACATTCCCAAATACATCCTTTCACAGAAAATGCTTGTTTTTTAACCATTAGAAAACCAAACTGTGATGGAAACTTCCGACCACTTCCACTGATTTGAAAGTGCATGTATGTGCATGATTTATTGTATGCACAGTGAAACCAGAGACTGAAAGGAGAGACTTAGGGTATGTCTACCCTGCAATTGGAAGCAATTATTCCAGCCTGGGTAGAGAGACTTGCATTAGCAGGGCTTGTGCTAGCACGCTAAAAATAGCAGTGTGGCCATTGCTGTATGGGCAGACTCTGGCTAGCCACCCGAGTTTGGACCCAGAAGGTTGAAGACATGACAACACCAGGAGCCTTCACTTAAGTGAAGGACCTACTGTAAAAGACCATGACTGTCCAAGGACTCAGCTCCCACAGAGTCTCTGGAGTAAATGTGAGTACTGGAAACCCTTGGGGATGGGGTGATGAGGGACTGTACTTTCAGAGGGAAGGAGCCCTGCCAAAACCTTGCCTAACCATTAGGCAGCATGGTTGGTGATTGTGATCCCTCATACAGCTGGCCAGCTCCTAGGACTGCCTGTCTACTTAATGGATAGGCTATCGGGCTGCCCAACTTTCTGGGCTGCCTGCCTGGTGGGTGTGTGGAAAGTAGGCAGCACAGCTCCTGGGCTACCCAGAGAGCCCAGTGACCAGCTCCTCAGCTAGTTGGCTCCCTGAGCTGCCTAGCTTCCAGAATCCCCACGCAATCGGCTAAGTGGTCGGAAGCTGGCCAGAAATTTTCACATCATCCTACTTAAAAGAAACTCATAATTTGAAATATGCTTATTTTACTAGTTGTCTGGACATTTAGACTGACCTTTAGTCTTTAGAGACATGGTTACAGTCTCTGGAAAAGTTCTGGGATCTTCCATGAGTATAATAAATGGAAGTGCAACAGACTTTAGTTTTATGTTAACTTTTATAAAAATGAAAACATTTTGCCAAGGCAGCTCATTGGATCTGGGCTTTTTGTTTTTATGGCTATCATATGAACAACAGTCAGATCCAGAACAACTGATGCTGAAAATTACAGTTTTAGTTTTAACCTTCAACCCTATTTCCAGTGGGAGGCAAGCTTTACAATTCAGGTGACAAAACACAGCTTGCTACTAGTGAAAATATCTTTTGCTTATGGCAGGACTGATAAAACTGTTCCAAGTAAAAAGAGGATTTTTCTGCCTAATAGTACAAAGGGTGATTTTGCATATTTTGCTTTCTACAATTCTAGTGGTAATATAATGAAGAAGACTAAACAAGTCACCTGCATTCATGATGACTCATGCAAAAAAGAGTGTAATTATTAAACCATTTAAATGTTATGTAGATAGCAAGGATAAAATTTGGTATATTTGAAAAAGAGGCAGTTTATATTCCATTAATATATTGTCTCCTGTCTTGTATGAATTCAGTATTCTGAATGTAATTTACATTGGCATATAGATGAGCGTATACTGTAAATACATATGGAGATACTGAACAGCTGTTTACATATGCACACAGAGGACCAGATCCTCAACTGGTGTCATTGGTATTGCTCCACTGAAATCTGAGCAAATGGCCCTGTAGAATGTTTTATATGAACCTCTACATCTGTTGTTATTTCAAGATATTTTCCAATTCTATTTTTGGCAAACACTTTCCCCACTCTATCCCACACCCCAATTTGCTAATTAATAATATTTTGCAAAATAAATGCACTTATGTGACAGGAGGCTGGGCTTACCACCCAGTGGTTGTCATTGGGCCCTCAATTTCCCCCTCTCGGTCTCTGGTGCCTCCTGTTGGCAACTCCTCCAGTACTGGGATGGCCTGCCTTTTGGTGGGTGGTGACTCAGCCCTCCTGCTGGGTCACGGATTTAGCTCAACCTCCTTTTTGGGGCAACAGTGTCCAATGAATTGCAAAGGGCCCTGCATCCTTATGAAGGGAAGGGCCCTTAGTCTATCTCCAGGTCCCTGTAGGTGGTTTGTCCTTGCCATGAGACTTTCAGCATCTCTATCTTCTCTTTACTCATGAGATTTATGTCCCTATATGGCAAAGGTGTTTGGCAGGGGACCCTGGGCCCTCCCACTCCACTAGGCTCTGCCCAGGGCCCTATGAGAGTCACCCAATGTCAGGGACCAGGATATGCTTCAAGGCTCCCTCCCTGGGCCACTTCCTACCATCCAGCCCCCTCCACAGACTCAAAATCCAATTTAAAATAGCAAAGGCACTGTAGAATTTACACCGAGTAATCTGGGCTGTGTCTCCAGACATGAGATTATTCTAATTTTGTATGTAGCATCTAGAAACTACAGTGATAAGCACGTTAGAAATTAAGGTAGATAAATATGTAGAAAGATAATAAAGGTGCTGGTAATTAAAACTGTATTCATTTGTAATGGTTTGCTTATGTGAGCACACTGAAAGGTACCAGTTTATTACCCATCTGTAAAATGGAGATAACACTTTTATTCTGCTCTTTGTCTGTTTAGTCTGTACAGTGCCTAGCACAACAGGGTCCTGATCTCAATCTGAGCCTGTAGATGTACTGTAATACTGAATTTTAATTATTATTATTTACTATTCCCTTGGTTCTCATTTAACTGAGGGCTTGTCTACATTGTGTGTTAGTCCCGTTTCAAATAGTACTGTTAGTGCACACAAAGGAACTTCTAGTGCATGCCTACAGGGTCCACATGGACCAATTAGTGTGCAACACACTAGTGCAAGCTGGAATTTACACCCCTCTAATGTGGACTAACATACCATGTAATCAACCCTGAATATCCTCTTAAATTGTTGTTTTGCATCAACCTTGCATGCGTTTCTCAATTCACTCTTCTCTTTTTGCTGAGAAAGATACTGTAGTTCAGAGTAAATTATGAATTACTCCCATTACTTCACAGCAATTAATTCATTTATTTATTTTCACATCATCTTCTTAATTGTATTATGGAAGTGGCTAGAAACACTAAATGAGATTACAGTCCCATTGTGCTTCCAAAATGTGGAATTGAGGCAAAAAGAGAGAGAGGCCCAAATTCTGCAAAGCCCTTAAGTGTATGCTTAACTTTTAAACCTATGATTCAGTCCTATAAATTTCAGTGCCAGATATTTTTTTCCAGATCTAATGACTAAAGTGAAAATATTGTTTAAAAAAAACACAACCACCAATATAAACAGCTGGTATTGAAATGTTTTGATACCTTGATTTTCTGTGATTAATTTCAATGGAACTTCAGCAGTTGCTTAAGAGCTTTTCTTCATAGAGATGCTTATAAGCACAAGCTTTATCAAGGTCTGAGTGATTTGCTCAAGGTTATGCAAAAAGTCTGTGAACGAGATGGGACTTAAACTTAGATTGCCTGCATCCTAATCTAGTGCCTTAACCACAGGGCCATCCTTCCCCTGTTATTTGTCCAGCTATGGCATTTTATGGAACTTTATAAACTTTCAATGTATTTCATAAACATTTTCAGAATGTTGAGACTCTTGCTTCTGGAGTGTGCATTTCATTTAAGAAACTGGGAGGTTTCCTTAAGATTCTGGGGGAATTCCTTAACTTTTGCAGCAAATATTGTCACAAAATGAAAATTTTTATTTTAACCACTCTACAGTGAAATTATATTCTAAATATTAAGACTAGCATTCTTTACTAGTTGATTTGTCTTTAATATTTTTTACCATTATCTAAGCTATTGTTAGCAACTATTTTCTGTTAGTGTATAGTTAGGAGCCAGATTCTGATTTGATTTATATTGTTGTAATTGTGGGATAATATCATTAATTTAAGTGGAATTATATCAGGTTTAGACACAAATTTGTATATTTGGGATGAGAATCTAGTCCATTATGTTTAATCATCAAACGATGTTTGTACAGGACCTAGCACAAAAGAGCTCCAAAATGATTATGGTGTCTACATGCCACCAGAAAATAAATACTAGATAATAATCAATGATCCTGAAGCTGCAAAGGCTGACATAAGACAATGCTTTTATTTATCCTAATATGTTTACTGTACTGTTACTCATAAATGGCAATTGTACAAATAACTTGGGAATCAAAGTTGATAATTAATCAAACATTTTAAACTGAAGGTTGCAAATGCTCAAATGCTTGTCCACACCTTTTTCCACTTACATGTTGCCTGTGTAATTGTGGAGCATACACAATTATACAAAAATATGACAACTAAAGATATAATATTCATCAGATATAGTATTTTACTTATTAAATTAGAAATACTTCTTAGATACGATGTTTGGGGGTCCATGAATGAGTGTTTCAATAGGCTGATCCTCACAGAAAGGCTAGATTTCCTCTCCGATGTACATTCTGTTAGAGCGATACTGCTAAGACCACAGTCTCATTAGGCTTCTTCTCAGGAGAGTGGTGGGGGAATCATTTGGCAAGGATTGACTGTGTCATGTTCAACATCAATAAAAGTATAGCCTTCTAATGATCAGGGAATTACTGGATACTATAACACAACATGGAAACATGGAAAGGAACTTTAGTGAGACAACTGAGTCTATGGAAGTACCACTGAGCAAGGGGGCACGCTTCTGTTCATAGATTTTCCCCTTATTAAATCAGAACGATCTGTAAGAAGCTTTACCAGTAGGCATCTTTGCCTAAGAAGATTTGGTAGCACTCATCATCCACTGCAGTGCTGCAAGTGCTTTGCACATTGCTTTCCACATTTCTGAGGAACTTGGCCCTAAACTCAGCATAGCCAGCAGCAGGAAGATCACCCCACTGTTAGGGGATCTTTTGGTGTCCAGTATGGTAGATCCTACATGGAAGCCCTTCCCTTCTGCTGACATAGTGGCTATGGGCAAAGGGATATGGCACAGGTGCCCTGTTGGGCCCTGGTTGCCAAGTTACAGAAGGAAACTAGACTGGTACACATGTGCAGGATCAGGGAATGGAAAGGCAACAGTTACACCCTCTTCCTGAGCCTGCTGATATTTTAAAGAAGTGTGTTTGGAGTGACAAATCTTTTTTAGATGCACTGCCTCATGGCTTGCTCTCTAGTTACTTGTAATACAGAGCCACAATCCTGGCTTCCATTACATAATCAACTATAATGGCTTCAAGGCTACTAAAATACTGAAGCCCAATAATTCCACGAGAATACATGTGTGCAAAAAGCTTGACTGGGAGTTTCAAGTGTGTGTCTCTCAAGAAGATCAGATTTTAAATGCTTTAAAAAAGGCTCCATAAGGTTTTTGTATGCATATGTCAAAAAAGAATCCATTATGTATGTATTAATACATGCAAACACTCTGGTTCTCACAGTGTGCCTTGTCTTTCTGTGCTGGCCTTCTAGATTATAAAATCTTTAGGGAGTGTCATCTTAACTAAACCTTGCAAGTTATTTTGCAATTACTAATTCTTGTTGTGACGTTGTGCAGTCTATGGTTTTATAAAAATATGATAATAAGTGAATATAATGTAACTGGGATACGCTTCATGCAAAAGGTCTCTTGTAAGATATCATTACAAAGCTTATAATCTACGGAGTGTGATCATCCTATTTGTATAAATGTACCACTCTTGTATCTGAAACTAGAAATATAAAATATAACTCCGAGGGCCTATTGTAATTATGTGAAGTGTGGGCCATTAATGGTGGTTTGGAATCTTGATGACTCCCATTAACCAGGACCATTGTCTGCAGATGGCTGTGTTTTACCTGTGAGTCTTCCTGTATACCTGTGTGCTGGCAAGTGGGTAATGAAGTCTTGCAGTGACATGTGATCATGTCACCTGAACTGGAATCCATCTTTAACCTGGTGCTTTTCCAGTGAGGGGGGGTGGAAACCCAGAGGGACAAAGGGTTCCCGCCTTATGCAAAAGATATATAAAGGGGTGGGAACAGAACAAAGGGAGAGAGAGGAGAGCCATCATGAAGAATCCCCTAGCTACCATCTAAGCTGGAACAAGAGCTGTACCAGGGGAAAGAATTGTGCCCAGGCCTGGAAGGTGTCCAGTCTAAGGAAAAAACTTACTGAAGCATCTCTAAGGGTGAGATTATCTGTATTTAGTTTGCTTAGACATAGATTTGCGCATTTTATTTTATTTTGCTTGATGACTTACTTTGTTCTGTCTGTTACTACTTGAAACCACTTAAATCCTACTTTCTGTATTTAATAAAATCACTTTTTCCTTATTAATTAATTCAGAGTATGTATTAATACCTGGGGGAGCAAACAACTATGCATATCTCTATCAGTGTTATAGAGGGCGAACAATTTATGAGTTTACCCTGCATAAGCTTTATACAGGGTAAAATGGATTTATTTGGGTTTAGACCCCATTGGGAGTTGGGCATCTGAGGGCTAAAGACAAGCACACTTCTGTGAGCTGTTTTCAGGTAAACCTGCAGCTTTGGGGCAAGTAATTCAAACCCTGGGTCTGTGTTGGAGCAGACGGGAGTGTCTGGCTCAGCAAGACAGGGTGCTGGAGTCCTGAGCTGGCAGGGAAAACAGGAGCAGGGGTAGTCTTTGCACATCAGGTGGCAGCTCCCAAGGGGGTTTCTGTGATCCAACCCATCACACTGGTCTAATAAATAATAGTAAAATGACATAGTTAATAGATTTCTGGGAAGAATCTAGAGAAATTAAGAGTACGGGGAAAATGAGATAAAATATAACATAACTTTGAAAGCCATACAGGGAACCTAAGGTTGCATTGTCAACAGTATCCTCAAGGAGGTAAAGAGTGAGTGAGAAGGAGAGAGAGAGAGAGAGAGAGAGAGAGAGAGAGAGAAATCTCTTGCTTTAGAAATCTTTTCAAAACCAGACAAACAACTTTGCACTATGTAGTGAAGCTAGTGCTGCAATTTATGACAGTTCATCATTTCAGGAATTTTAGCCTTTTTAAAGCACACCATAATACTACTGTTTTCTTTGGATTAACAAAGACATTATTTGTCACAGAAGACTTTAATCTCTTGTACACACTGTTCTTTGCAAAGCAGAGTTGTTTAAACTTTAACAAAAAATAGGTTAGAATGGGTTCAACAAATCCAATTAATTCACTGTTTCATCAGCAACTTGAAAATTAAAGGGGACACAGAAATAATTTAGGTTCTTAGAACCTTGTTTTCCTATTTTTTTTCTCCATGGTAAAACTGACTCTACTTCTGACATTGAATAGTAAGTTCATATATCACAAATTTACCCACTACATTTTGAAATCTTTTTTCATTAAGAATATAATAATGTTCATATCTTCATTAGATCTATTTAGCCACACAGATTATAATGAACTAAAGTCCTTCCTATCTAATTTAAGCAATTTTTTCCTCATTGAATCATTAACCATTGTCTTTGGGGAGTTTGCTAAATAATCATTGAAAGTTAAGGCCTCTGAACACTTTGTACTAGCTGTTTATATTGGCTGTGGTACTTCTACAATAGTTTGCACTTAAATCAGACAGAGATGGATTAAGGAATGAGCACTATATATCCTGTCCTGAAGCCCCCCTTCCTGGAGTCCTGTGCTTACATCAGAATCTCAGCTTTAGATTCTGAGCAGAAGCAGCAAGCCTCTTCATGGCTGTGGAAAAAGCTTGAAAGTATGACCCAAGTGTAATTGATGCACTAATGTCTACCTGTGTCTGCCAAGAGCCTGGAACAATAGCTCTGAGATGTGTAAACTGTACTGTGCATTTCAATGGGGATTAACTTCATGCCCCACTGTTCTGTGTGGCAGGTTGAGCAGCATGTGGTGGGCTCAGTCTACACACTCTTTCTTCTGGGTACTGGCCCCCACTCCCTGCTGCTATCTTTCCTAAGTAGAGATGGGGAGGGGAATCCCTGAGACCACCTTGCTGTTCCTGAAGGTAGAAAGAGTGGGCTAGCACCACTACTCCAAGTAAAGGACAGGGCAATAGTAAATGGGGTGGAGCCATGGGGGACCCATGTTGTGCTGTGCCTACAGCCCCAGATTCCCATAATCTGTCCTGAGACCAGAAGAAAAAAAAATTTTTCTTCAAAAGATTCAAATGTGAATGTGGTCTGTGGAAATGTGACAGGAGCTAGTAGGCAGAGAAATCATTACCTATGAAGAAGATACAAATTGATACAGCAAACACATTTCAAATTACGGATATTAATACTGTTTCTGTATCAGAGGGGTAGCCATGTTAGTCTGAATCTGTAAAAAGCAACAGAGGGTCCTGTGGCACCCTTAAGACTAACAGAAGTATTGGGAGCATAAGCTTTTGTGGGTAAGAACCTCACTTCTTCAGATGCAAGTCCATCGAAATACTGTTTCTGTTACTAGTAAAGGAAGGATATACTATAATGGGATAGTATCTTACGTAAGAAAGAATTACCTATTTTATATTTTTAGGTGCTTCCTTTTTTCACCACACTGAATGTGGTAACACTACCTCCAGGAATATTTCACTCATACTGGGGGGTTGGAGGGAGGTCATTTAAAAATGTTCTGAGGCTCTTTTAAAGCTGATTCCCTCCACTACAATCTTTACATCAAAGGGGATAGGAAATCTGGAAATATATTTGTAAGTGTCCTTGGAAAAACAATGTATCATTGTTATTATTTTCTGTTATGGATATGGTACCACCAACATCTATAATATAGTAGAACCTCAAAGTTACGAACACCTCGGGAATGGAGGTTGTTCATAAATCTGAAATGTTTGTAACTTTGAACAAAATTTTATGGTTGTTCTTTCAAAAGTTTAGAACTGAACGTTGACTAAATTCAGTTTTGAAACTTGACTATGCACAAGAAAAATGCTGTTTTCCCTTTAGTTTTTTTAGTCATTTACGTTTAACACAGTAGTGTACTGTATTTGCTTCCTCCACTCTCCCCCCCCTTTTTTTGTCTCTGTTGCTGCTTGATTGCATTCTTCAGGTTCCAAATGAGATGTGTGGTTGACTGGTCAGTTCTTAACTCTGGTGTTCATAATTCTGAGGTTCTAATGTACAGTACTGTCCATTGCTGAGTTTGGGGGTACCCCAATTCCACAATCATCTACTGGTGTAGACAATTTTTACAAACTGCATCCTTGAGAAAATGTTTCTATTTATTTGATCAGGAATCAGAAGATTTATCCTGAAGTTTTCTTCCCCCTCCCCCCCCGAACCCCCGAAACCTTTTGCCCCTTATATGCCTACA